>NC_138188.1:161544067-161714067 GCF_964194105.1 Spermophilus citellus
GTGGTGGGTGCGTATTAGTGTCTGCATGTGTGTGGTGTCCGTGTGTGGGTGTGTGTGGCATGCAGGCCGTGCTCAGGGAAGGTTTCCTGGGACTGGGACCATCCTCAGGACTCTGTGGCTTCTGCTCAGGGAAGCAAGGCCTCCCAGGAGAGGGCTGGGCGGGAGGCAGCGGGCAGGAAGCAGGAGAGTGGTGGAAGGACCGGCAGGAGTCTGCACTCGGTGATGAAGGCATGTGCCCAGCACTGACCTAGGGTAAGCAGGGAGGTGACAGACAGGACTTGTATCTTGGAACCATCCCCTTTGAGGGACCTGTGGAGAATGGCCTTGGTGGTGAGAAGGCTGCAGAGAGACCTTTAGGGAAACTCACTGCCATGACAGGAACGAGGGGACTGGGCTGTGCACTGGTCTGTCCTGGTGTTAGAGGTCCCTGGAGCTGAGATGTCCAGGGGCCTGGGCTTCCCAGGACAGCAGGAGCCAGGGCATCCTCAGCCCAGCCGTCCACAGCCATGAAACAGCCCTTGGCAGTGTGTCCGGCTCCACATCTTCTCCAGGCCTTCCCTACCCTGGTTCTTCCTGGGTGGGCAGCCGGTGCTGGCTTTGTCCTCCTGTCTCCTGATGAGGAGGCCCGGGCTCGGCTCAGCAAGTTCAGACACACACACAACAGCACCCTGCCAGCCCGGGGCGGAGCGTGGCCCCCACCTGAGCACAGCGCCACAGGCCCCGGGGGACAGCCCCTTCTGAAGGGAGGGAAGTGGACAGGGCATGGAAAGACACCACCAGCTCAAGGGTCCATGATGGACACCTGTGTGGACTTCCCCCAACAAGGCCGCCGTGCTCTCTCGGGGCCATGCTCTTCATCAGGTCCTCTCCTGCACAAGGTCCAGTCTGCACGGCCACAGCGTGGCCTTGCAGTGTGCGTGTGTGCATGTGCGCCTACACACACACACATACACAGAATCACAGCAAGCCCTGAGCAAGAGCCCTACTGCCTTCCTAACTCGCAAAGGGTGGGACCTGACCTCTACCCTAGTCACTGTGCTCCCCTCCAGTCCTCCATGATGCTCCTGAGCACACACCAGACAGGTTCCCCAGGTTTTCCACCAACACACCCACATGTTCTCTCTTCCCGCAAATGCGCTGCAGCTCACCCCACGGCCGTCACCCTTGGCCATCACCCGGGCACCAAGCTGCTCTTCAGGGAGCCTGTGCCTACCAATCCGCAGCCAGGAGTGTCTTCCTCAGAGCTCTAGTCTCTGTTGTTGCAAATCGCTGAACCTCTTCCTGGCTTGTCCACCTGTACAGGAGTGGGCGTCCTGTCTCCCCTGTTCCCTGCTGCATTCCTTTTACCCAGAACAAAGCTCAGCATGTAGTAGGTGCTCCGCGAACATCTGCTGAATGCTAAGAAAGAAACCAGGTTTTCAAGAGAAAAGTCATCGGAGGCTGGACAAGGTGGCCCTTGGTGACACCCTTCAGTTTACTCCGGGGTGACATGGGATTGATACTGTGAGAAAGGACACCCAGATGGGGTGAGGGTAAAGAAAACTACTTAGATGTCACATCAACTTGCACAAATACCTCATTAAAATAAATATTTCTCTCCTTGGCAGTGGAAGGTGGCTTGCTGACTGGCAATATCAGGGGGTATTTTTAAATGGAGCTAGATATTGAGTTGAGGGATTTCAATTATAAGGAAAGGTCCAGGTGGAGTTTATATCTCAAAAGCTCAGAACACTTCAAGGGGACCCGTGGCCTGTGTGGAGAATGTGGATCGCATGTGCAGCCCTGCAGCTCTTGGGGTGTGGTTGTAGAGAGGAAGGGTGTGGGTCTTTGGCTCTTAGTTGGTAGGTGGGCTTTCCGTCAGAACTCTGGGAGGGGCTGGGAGGAAGGAGAGAGCAGCCCAGATCCACCTGGGGGCCATCTCCATGGGCTCCACATTCCTGCCTGGGTGCCTTTCACTGCCAGAGGGCTGTAGGCTGCACCTCTCTTGGAGAGTGGCATTTGCAGAATCCCTGCAGACCTGGAGGCTGAGCAGCTCTGCTTGGGACCACCTCACAGGAGGGGCCTCCCAGGTCCAAAGGAATTGTGGTTGTCACTTGACACCCTACACGCATGGGGACAGGTGGCAGTGTGGTAACGATGGGGAAACAACCCAGGGATCACTTTGCTTTGCTCTGTGGCTTCCTGGGTAGTCCCTCAGGCACCAGGGAAGAGAGCTCTGACGGAAAGCCAGACAGGCTCAGAGAATGGAGGAGCACACCTCAGCTAACAGCCAAGACCGTCATGGCCACAGACCTCAGCACCACATTCCAGAGGAAAAGAAAACAAAACGACCCACAGGCCTGAGAGCAGCCTTCACTGCACTGAAAGCTAGAAAACGGAAAGTTAAGTAACAATTAGATCTTGCTTCCCAACCACAGATAGAAAAGAACCAAGAGAAGTGGAAATGTGGCTGGGTGCAGACACTGATGGGGCAGCTCAACGTGGTTCCCAACATATTTCTTTATTTTAAATGGACTCTGGCAATATCATCCATGAACAAAGGGGGAAAAACACTCTCCACTTAGCAATTTCAGTCTTAGTCATCTATCCCATCGAGGTAAAAAATAACCACCATTTAAAGCTACATGTACAATGCTGTGTACTGAGGTACACCTTGCAGAGATGAAGGAAAGAGGGAGGGAAGAAGGGGGAGGAAGGGGCAGGGGGAGGAAGGGGGAGGGGGAGGAAGGGGCAGGGGGAGGAAGGGGGAGGGGTAGAAGGGGCAGGGGGAGGAAGGGGCAGGGGGAGGAAGGGGCAGGGGGAGGAAGGGGCAGGGGGAGGAAGGGGGAGAGGTTGGAAGGGGCAGGGGGAGGAAGGGGCAGGGGGAGGAAGGGGGAGGGGTAGAAGGGGCAGGGGGAGGAAGGGGGAGGGGTAGAAGGGGCAGGGGGAGGAAGGGGGAGGGGTAGAAGGGGCAGGGGGAGGAAGGGGCAGGGGGAGGAAGGGGGAGGAAGGGGACCCCCCATGGAGAAGGGCTTTGGTGGATGAAAAGACTATAGAGGGACCTTTGGAAAACTAGCTCCAACTGACAGCTAGTTGAGGAAGGGGAGGGAGGAGGAGTGGGCAAGAGAGGGCAGGAGAGGTGGGGGCAGGGAGGAGAGAGGGGGAGGGTGGAGGAAAGGGGAGCGGGAGAAATGGGGAAGGAGGAGGCTTGAGTGTTTGTCCCTAAGAGATGTTACATTTTTGAACATACAATCTGGGAACACTATAGTCACAAAAAACATCAGTGATGTGAGAACATTTGTACCATATTTAATTGAGAAACTCAAGATGCAGCATAGTACACACTGGGTTTGAATGCTGTATACTTTTGAAAACAAACCAAAATCTATTTCTCTGTATGTGTGTGTGGAGGGGGTTGGGGGTCTGGAGTCTCTCTGGGGTGGAAAGTGCCCAACATCCAACTGTAAACATCTGTTACCTGATTAGGCTGAAGTGGGGAGAGAGTGAAGAAAGAACAGAGAAAATAGCTGAAAGGGAAAGGAAGGGATTGACCTTGAAAGCCCAAGGTTGCCTCCACCTCACTGTAAAACCTAACTGCTGAATGGAAACGGCTGGGGCGGCTGTCTATCCGAGTTTTGTCGGCTATTACTGTTGCCGGGTTGTTTGGCCCTTTCTATTTTCTCTATTAAAATATCTCAAATTAAATTAAAATCAATGAAGAAAGGAGATAAAGTAAATAGGGAGTGTGACAAGGTTTGAGGTTCTGTGTGCCAGGCTGGGCCCAGGCTGGTGTCCTCTGGGCTCTCTGCTGATGGTTCAGGTCCTGCCTGGGGTCCTGGTGTGCACCAGGCAGAGGGAGGAGCTCACTGCCTCCTGCAGCTCTGGATCCACAGCCCCGCCCTTTCCCTACTGTCACTTGGTGACTTGTCAGTCTTCCTGGGAGTTTCTGAGCATCCCAGGGGGCTCGTGTTTCATTGTGCAGCCCCCTCAGCACTGAAGAGGTGTCGGATGAGAGCCCATTTAGATCTTCTCTCCTAGAAATTCTTACACAAACTGCCACATCTATGAGTCAGGATTCTCCAGAGGAACAAGACCAGTCGGATCAATGGATCCTGTTGCAGGATGTACTTGGGAATCAACCAAATAGTCACAGGTAGAGAAAGAAAGGGTCAGAGATTTATTTATTATGAGTTCTGCCATCTGCAAGGTGGAGACCCAGGCAAGACGGCCGCGAGACTCGGTGGCCTGGGAATGGGAGGGTCTCAAGACAGAAGAGGATGCCCCAGCTCAGGCAGTCAGAGAGAGGTGGGGTTCCTGTTGACAGATCAGATGTGGCCCACCACAGTGAGGAGGGCATGTGCTTCAGTCAGCCCGCCAACTCTGATGCCAATCCCAGACACACCTGAGAAGAGTGCTTGCCCGCTACCTGGGCATCCCATACCCCAGTCAAGCTGACATGAAAGGACCGTCACATCATGTTTATTTCCCACTCCCCTGCAGAAGGGTGCACCCCAGGGCACAAGAGTAGTCAGAGGCCAAACCCCAGAGTGTCAAGGGCAGAGCACATGATAGGAGGGAAAGGGCTGCTTCCTGGCTGACTTGGAGCAAGGCCTTGGAGAGGAGCATGGCTCAGGGAGTGAGGGGCTTGGTGGCTTTAGAAGGAAAGGCATCGACTGTTCTTTGAGAGCTGTGCTTGGCGAGGAAGGTGGAAAGGGAGAATGAGGCCAGATCCAAAGCCCCTGCCGTCTTGCCCAGAGTCTCTGTCCACCCCCTCACAGAAGCACTGTGTGCACTAGCAAGGCGAGAGCGGAATCCTCTCGGCTGAGGAAAGCTCACCAGAGCAACCCAGAGCAGAGCTGGCTGTGCATTATTTAGCAATAACCTCTTCCCACGGATTTCTATGTGATTTTGCAACATTTCAGGAAAAGTGTTAAAGGGGAGCTCTCAGTATGTGGAAGGTGTTTTAACTTCTTTGTTACTATTTCCTAGGAGTATTCATGGCTCATACTCCAGGGACAGGAATGAAGGAAACAATTCATACTAACTCAGACTGACGGCCTAAGCTATGAGTAACCTTTGCTATAAGTCAAATGTCACCTCTTCCACCTTCAACAGAGTCTTTCCAGAGCAAGTGGGAAACTCAGGGTATGATCTACACTGTGACATCTACTCACTCACATAACAAGGACTGTTGAGTCCCTACTAGTGGCTAGGGCCAGAGCAGGGGGGTACATCAGCAAAAGAGACAGGGAGCGGCTGCCTCTCGCGGGGCTCTTCAGGCAGCCTCGCACTCCGTGTGTGGAAACTAGACTCACTTCACATTTCTGAGAGCAGCTCAAGGCAGAGAACTGATTAAATGCTAAATATTTGTAACCTGGTACTGTCTTCACAGTTCTTTTCTAATGCAATTTACTACCATAAAATGACCAGCCGTGCCCTCTGTAAAGATGTAAGGGGCTAAAGAGTCATTTCAGTGATGTTTACAAACTGGACATGAATAACGGAAATATCCACTAGCAGGATTAGCAAAGTGGTTGGTGAATTGAAATCATGGCTTCAAAAACCCTCGTGAGAATGGGAAGTTATACTCCATGCATGTGTGATATGTCAAAGTACATTCTACTGTCATATATAACTAAAAAGAGTTTTAAAAAGCTTCACATCAAAAAACAAACAGACAAACAAAAAACACTTGTGAGCACAATTAAGATAACATGCAGGCGAGATGCCGCTACTCCCTCACCAGTGTTGCCCCGCCAAATTCACATGAGTGTGTTCAGAGGATTCCCAAGGACCAAAATCAACACAGCCATCACACAGAAGATGGGAACGTTTAATAGGAAATGCTGGGGCCGTGAGCTTCGAACCACTGAAGAACTGCTAAAAGAGCTGCACCTCGTAACCACGTAGAGAGTGAACGTGAATGCGTTCTCTGAGGACAGCCGAGCCCTAAAAGGAAAAGAAAAAAGAAAAAAAAAATCTGTTCACTGCAATACAAGGTTCCCAGATATTTTTAATGATGTGAAAGTTGGACTTCCTGTTGTAATTGTCCAAGATCCAGCCTGTGATAGACACTCACACCTATTGGATTTTCCTTTTAGACTTTTTTCTTTTTAAAGTGTTCTTCCCTATTTTAAATTTTGGGCACTATTTTTACAATTTGCTGAGCTCTGCATTTCCAATACGGGACATTTTAGGTAGTTGTACAGGGTTTTTTTGAGAGTTCTACTTTGCTTTATGCTTTTTTTTCCATTTGACTCTGGAAGTGCATCATCACCGTTGACTGTGTGCACATGTGGGCAGATGTGGAAGTCCCTCCACCCCTGAAGACATGTCCTTTTGTACTTCTGCATCTGTGAAAGATGGCAACTACACATGCAATGGTGGGCCATGTGGATTGTGATCAGTCTTGTCAACAGACTTAGGTCGGCCAGGTGGTCCTTCAGGTGCTCACAGGTATACAGCTGTGTGCACATAATTGCCAAGCATTGTTATAGGCATTTTGGGTTTTTGGCCTACTTCTTTATTAATACAATTCATTTACTGATAACTCTTATTCCCATGTGACTGTCATTAGTATATCTGAGGGTTTATGCTTGCAAAATATTCTTTCTTATTTTATTGTGTGACATGGTCAATGAAGTACTGTGTTTTTATGTTTCTCAAGGAAAATCCTGTTTAAAAATGTAAATATATGTCTTTTAAGGATTTTTAAATTGTTTTTTCCAGAATTTTATTTTCAGGATGTTTAGAATTAGGGACTTTAGCTTTAGGAATTTTGATTTGGGGGGAATTTCAAAAATATGGCATTTGAAATTGAGTCTTCGGGGATGGTGGCCCCAATTCCTGCTAGATTTCTTCGGAAACCTACAGCCAGAGAATTTCTCACAGAATATCTAAGCCATTGTTTTACATACTAGCTTTGACACAAAGAAAAATACCCAGAAGCCAGGTGCAGTGGTGCACACCCATCATCCCAGCAGCTCGGGAGGTTGACGCAGGAGGATCACAAGTTTGAGGCTAGCCTAAGTAATTTAGTGAGGCCCTAAGCAACTTCGTGAGACCCTGTCTCAAAATAATTTTTTTTTTTAAAGCAGGGACTGGGGATGTGGCTCAGTGGTTAAGCACCCCTGGGTTCAATCCTTGGAACCCCTGGTACAAAAGGAAGGAAGGAAGGAAAACACCCAGTAGATTGTCTCTTACAGAACCAAGCAGGCATAGACATTTCCTTAAAATCATGACTCACCTGTCCCTCTCTCCCCTCAGGGCCTGGAAAAAGAACATGTCCTCAACCAGTCACAGGGTCCTGCCTGCAGGCTGGAAGCCATTCTGAATTTTGCATTTAAATGTTACAATGTCTGGATACTTTTGTTGTTTAGCAACCTCAGTTAATCAATGTTACTGAATGCTGTTTGTAAGCATAAAGTAAAAACAAATAAATAACAAAAAATCTGAAATTTTAGATTTGTATGAACATGGGAACTGCTGTGCTTTTTCAGATCTTGCATATATATGAGTTGTTCAAGCTTTTGAGCTCATGGTGGTCCCCAATGGAGTTCAGTTTGGGCAACTGTGGGTGCCCAAGGCCTGCTGTCAGTGTACCTGGTTCAGCTGACAAAAGAACAAATGAATCGTTTAGACACAGCTCAGCTCATCTGTTTCCACTCTGAAATTTTCATGTGCGTTTCTTTTCTTTTCTTTTTTTTTTTTTTTGGTACCAGGAATTAAACTCAGGGTACTCAACCACTGAGTCACATCCCCAGCCCTGTTATTCTTTTGTATTTTATTTAGGGTCTCACTGAGTTGCTTAATGCCTTGCTGTTGCTGAGGGCTGAGGCTGCCTTGGAACTCGCCATCCTCCTCTTTCCGCCTCCAGAGCTGCTGGATTACAGGCGGGCACCACTGCACCCGGCTCCTGTGCGTTTCTTAAGCAGTCCAGTATGAACTTTAATCTTCTCTGGCCACCAAAACTGGGGTCTTGGTCAGTCCAATGCCGTGGAAGTGGTCTTTAAAAACTGGAAATCTTCTTCCAATATGTGAGGTATAAGTGCAGGTTAACGCCTATGCTCCTCACTCTTCAGAATGGAATACTGATTTTAAAACTCTCTCTCCTCCTCATGCCAGGTTCCTCCAGCTAAGGGCACACCATGACGTGTTTGGCTGGAGAACTGCTTTCCTGGGAGGGCTCGCACATTGCATTTGTTAATAATAGCAGTACCCACAAACAGAGCTGCACCCTGCCTTCTGTTAGGCTGGGGTGCTTCATCATCACCCTCTAGAGGAAGATGCACAGCTGGAGGCAGAAGGCTTGATTCAAGTTCTCTTTCTCAATTTGCATCTCCCCAGGGCAGGGCTCTCCTTCTCCTAATTCAAGATGTTCTTGAAAATTGGCTTCTAACAGCAACCTGATCTGGACACAGCATGCAGCCAAGCCTGGCCCAGCCACAAAGAGCATGCAATCCAAGAGGAGGACCAAATTGGAGAACCCCACCAAACAACCCTATGGTGGGTCTACCCCACTGTAGAAGGTGCCACAGGGTGAGACGTGGTACAGTTGGTGTTACTTCTCTCTCTATCCACCAAAGGGATGTACATGAAAATTAAAGACCTATTGAAGACCCCACATTTGTCAATCATTATTCAATCTATTCTCCAACTAGTATTTAAGTAAACATAGCAATGATTCAAGAACAGGACACTGGTAGGTAATGTGTTCCTTGTAAATGGACTTTCCCCAAATAAAGACTACTACTATCAATCCATAGACAATCATTATTCTCAGAAAGAAAAGATACTGCATCAATAAAAACAAGAACAAGCTATTTTTTAAATTTTTTTGTTTGTTTTAATCAGTTATACATGACAGAAGAATGCATTCATGCACTTTGATATATCATACATGGATGGGATATAATTTCTCATTTTTCTGAGTGTGCATGTTGCAGAAATATTTTGGTCCTACAGTCAGTGATATACATAAAGCAATAATGTCTGTTTCGTTCTACTATCTTTCCTATCCTCACATCACCTCCTCTCCCCTCCCTTCACTTCCCTCTACCTCTCTAAGATAATGCTATTCTTCTCTAGTGCCCCCACACACACCTTATTGTGAATTAGCATCTGCATATTAGAGAAAACATTTGGCCTTTGATTTTGGGGGACTGGCTTATTTCACTTAGCATGATATTCTCCAGCTCCATCCATTTACTGGAAAATGCCATAATTTCATTCTTCTTTAAAGCTGAGTAATATTCCATTGAGTATATATACCACATTTTCTTTATCCATTCATCTATTGAAGGACATGTAGGTTGGTTCCATAGTTTAGCTATGGTGAATTGACATGCTATTTTTTAAAAAGGAATATTTAAAGAGCAAAAGTAAAGTTCCTATAAATCAAAAACAAGATAGCAGAGTTGACAAGACCAGGGAAGTTTTAGAAAATATCACATAGGGCTGGGGATGTGGCTCAACTGGTAGCGCGCTCGCCTGGAGTGCCTGTGGCCCGGGTTCGATCCTCAGCACCACATACCAACAAAGATGTTGTGTCTGCTGAGAACTAAAAAATAAAATTCTCTTCTCTCTCTCTCTCTATCTCTCTCTTTAAAAAAAAAAAGAAAGAAAATATCACATAGAGAAAATTGGAGAGCTGAGTTATGCTATAGATGAGAGGACCAGTCCACGGAGCCTGGCATCCTGAATTAAAGGAGTTACATAAGGAGAGAAGAAAATCATCAGTGAAACAGCCCAAGAAACTCTCTCAGATCCAAAGTCATGATTCTTCTGGATTGCAGGGTCCCATCTAATATCCAGCACACTTGTGTGAAATATTAGACTATCACAGCAAAAATACATAAACTCTTAGCAAAAAAAAATTTTAAAATAGGCTTTATACAAAGAATTGAGAATCAGCATGGTACTGTTTTTCTCAAAAACAACATTAAAAGTTAGAAAACAGGAGAAAAACCATTCAAACTCATTGGTAAAATTATTCCCTATGTAGAACTTTATGTACCAACTAACTGCTATTAGTTATAATACACACGTTTTCATGATGCAGGGTCTCCAAATACCCATCCCCCCAGACACTGTATGAGGGACTTGCTGAAGGATGAGTGTCATTAAAATGAAATTGGAAACCAAAGAAGAGGACGTGAGGTACCAAAACAGGAGGCATGGAACCAGAGAGGCCAGAGTCTCCCAGGGCTCAGGGCCCTGAGGCAGCTGCACCAGGAGCCTGAGCAGCATGTGCAGAGGGCTTCGGGGCAGAAGCTCTGACAGTGAGACTCCGAAGAGACCACAGTGATGACGCACTGGGTGTGTGGGTCACACAAATGGGACAGAGCCTGGAACCAGTAACAAGTACACAGGAAGCCAAGCAAACAAAAGAACCGAACGTCAATACCTGGCAGACCGTTGTGTGTGGCTCAGCTTTGAATCTTGATAACATCCCAACACTGAATATTAAAAATATAAACACACTGTACCGCTCTAATGAGTATTATAAAGATCTTTTTGATCACATCTAAAGAGATGTGACAAAAGTGCACGTGTATGTGTGACATATATTCATCTGCTATCATAAGAAGTTAATAAAATTGGAATCATGTATATATAAAAAACTTTGGTCCATTACCTGCTATTCCCAAACAAGGAGAAAAAATTCAAGCCAATCATGAAGAGTTGAAAGTGATTTTCTTGAGGAAGAACAAATAGAGAGGATAGGGTGCTGCTTGTACAATAAATCTCATTAACTGTGATCACATAGATATAAGTCTGATAAATCTTTCTAAAGTTATTATAAAAATATTAACAAAAAATAAAGAATAAATACTGCCAGCTCAGGGGCACTTCTGGAATGGGTAGCTACGTGGCCACCTGGACTTTCTCACCAGTGAGACAGCCATAACTGGTGGAAAATGACTGAAAATAAATTAAAAGATTGTCCTCCGGGCATACAGCAAGAGGAGACACTGTTTCAGGAAAGTTCATCAAATCTCAGCAAGAACAGTGGGAATCCACAGCTGTGCATCATGCCGTGCCTCTGCCAATGTGCCCCCACCCCAGTGTGCTGAACGCCCCACTCCATGCAGCAGCACCAGGAAGATGAGGCTCCCGCCTCCCTCGGGTCCCACTCAGGAACTCCAGCTTCTCCCCAGGGCAGGGGCCACCAACACTGTCGACGCCCCTGCGCCCCGCTCTGTTTGCAGAAGTTCTGTTCCGTGTGTGTGGCCAAGATGGCCGGGGTGTCCTTCTCCGTCCAGCCACCACTTACAGGACAGAAGTTCTACTTTCTCCATGGCAAGCTGAGACTACTGGGCCAACTCTCCTCAGTGCAGCTCACTTGAAGGGTGGACATCTTATACAGAGGAAGTAAAGTAAGAGAACTTGAGGCCACCACCCGCTCAGCACCCTGCTCATGGGTCAGTGGTGTTACTCCAGGAGAAGTACCCTCTGTTCCTTCTCCCACCTTCTCAGGGAAGGGACAGGCTGTAAAACAGAGTCCCGTGGACCTCCTTAAGAGGACTGACTTTATTTGGAACAGAGCATCAGAAAGTTCAAGCCAAAGGACACCGTCAAAACTTACGCAGTTTTTGTTGATGAGAATTTAGAAGGACCAATTGCTTCAACCAACAGAACCAGAGACAAGGTGGGTGTTTAACAGAGAAAACCGTGGATAGAGGGAATCGGAGCAGGCCTTAAAGACTAGTTTCAGAGGCCACTCCTATCAAGAGGCCTGGCTTTCACTGGGTCAGACTGTGGAACAAGTCCTAGGTCCTTGTCAAAAGCAGTAGTGCAAACAGGCGGCAGTAAGCAGAGGCCAAGAGATGGGTATGGTACCAGCTGAGGCAGAGTGGCCAGCAGCTTGCCAGGGAAGCCCAGCACAGAGATGGCCAGAGAGCTTGGCTAGAGTTAGTGTCAAGCTCATGGAGGTGGTCAGGGTGAGTTGCCCAGGCTACCTAGTGAGGGCAAGCAAGAAGGTGGTGGGCTGCAGTGGGAAAGGCGGCCCGGAACTGGGCTAGCCAAGCCACTGACCAGATAAAAATGCAAATATTACACACAAGCCTCCAGGGAGGGAGGGAGTTACCCAGAACACTGCAATGTGATACCTCAAGTGTCTGTGTTTCAGGGGAAAGCATATATGAAGTACTCAAAGACACGAGAAACAGTGAAATCTCAGGGGAAAAGAAAAAAACAACAAAAGTGACTTTCAGAGACCTGAATTTGGAGCCCACTCCTTAAAGACTTCTGCTGTTATAAATATATTTGAAGAACTAAAGAAATGATGTCTATAAACTATTAAGGGGCAGTATTTTTTTTTTTTTTGCAACATCTCATCAAACAGAGAATATCAATGTAGTGGTTGAAACCATAAAAACAAACCAAGGAAAAATTCTGGGATTGAAAAGGATACCAATGAAATGAAAAATTCACCTGAGGAGCTCAGCAGTCAATCTGGACTGGCAGAGAGAGAACCAGGGACTGGAAACGGCCTGAGGGAGGTTCTGTAATCTGAAGAACAACGAGGAAGGGAGGCAAACTCACACATCAGGAAACGAGGGTCATTGAGCATCCCAGCCAGCAGAAGGGAAATGCCCACAACAAAGGCCAAGGGAGGAGTCCACAATCATCATAAATAATGGCTAAAACCACCCCAGGGGAATGAAAATACTCCATACGCATAGCCAAGAAACCCAGTGAACTCCAAGCTCCAAGTTCAGACATATTATGGACAAAATGTTGAATGCAAAAAACAAAGAGAAACCTTGAGAGGTGCAGGACAAACCAACTCCTCACATGCCAGGAGCCACCAGGAGGTACACTGCCGACTGTCAGAGGCCATGGAGACGAAGCAACAGGTGACATTCAAGACGGTAAAAGAAGAAACATCTTGCAGCCAAGAATCTTACCTCCGGCCACACCATCCTTCTAATGTGAAAGCAAAACAAGGGTTCCCAGAAAGGAAGAGACACAACCAATTGCTAGAAGACTTGAACCACCAGAAATCTAAAGAGTTTCTTCCAGCTCGCTGCAGGTGATCCAGACAATGATTCAAATTCACAGAAAGAAACAACAAAAAAATGCAGATACATGGAATTATATGCTTAATTTTTAAATGTCATATAATTACATATTTCTTAACCTTTCTTGTCTTAACTGATTTAAAAAACAATTACATGAAATCTTATAAATTCGGTTATTAGGAATAGTCTGTAAATTACAATTTGATAATAACAGGACAAAGGAGGCCAGTGGGAAGGGTATTCAGGGAAGGAGATGACATAAGTTGGTAACTAAAATCCAAGAAAGAAATTCAGAGAACAGGAATGTTAAATAAGGCTAAGATAGCAAACTTTATAACTGTGCAAGAGAGTGGAAGGAGAATTGGAGTTAAAGAGGAGCAACACTTCTGTGTCTTGGCTGCAGTATATTAGTATGAATCTATAATCTTATAAGTTATTATGTATATTATAAATCCTGGATGAGCCAATAGGAAAAACAAGACTGGAAAATCATATAGAGAAAAATCATTAAGAAATCAAAATGCTACATTAAAAACATCCACTTAACACAAAGGAAAGCAGAAAATGAGGAATAGAGGAACATCAAGACAAGCAACACCCACAAAACCCTCGCCAAACCAACAGGAGAATCCAATCTTATTAGCAATAACATTAAATGTGAATAGACTTTAAGAAGGCAAAGATCGCCAGACTGATCTAAACAAAAATAAGATTTAACTATACAGCTGGGTGCAGGGGCACAGGACTGTAATCCCAGCAGCTCAGAAGGCTGAGGCAGGAGGATTGAAGCCAACCTTAGCAACTTAGTGAGACCCTGTCTTTAAATAAAATCAAATTTAGAAAAAAGGGCTGGGGATATGTCCCAGCAGTTAAGTGCCCTGGGTTAAATCCCCAGTACCAACAAACAAACCAAAACAGAACACACATCCTACCCAAGTGCACAAGGGATGTTCTCCTCAGACCATCTACTGGGCCCTAAAACAAGCCCAGATAAGTGTAAAAGGATTAAATTCATACAAAATGTGTTTTCTGACTAAGGAGGCAAAGTAGAAATCAATTCAGAGGGAAATGTGGGAAACTCAAAAATATTTCAAGATGAAATAGCATATTCCTAAATATCAAACAAGTCAAAGAAGTCAAAAGGCAAATGAGAAAATATTTTGGTATGAATGAAAGTTAGACCACAACACCAAAATGTAAGCAATGCAGATTAAGCAGTAAAGATTAAGCCATTCATAGAGAGAATTTTGAGGTTGCTAAATTTATTAAAAATTAAGAAAGACAGCAAATCAATAACCTACATGTCCTTGTTAAGGTACTAGGGAAGAACTGGCTGTAATGGAACACCCTGGTAATATCAGCTTCTTGAAAGGCTGAGGCAGGAGGATCCCAAGGTCAAGTACAGCCTGGGCAACATAGCCAATGCCTATCTCAAAATAAAATAAAAATGAATGGGGATGTGGCTCAGTGGCAGAGTGCCATTGGGTTCAGTCTCCAGTCCAGAAAAAAAAAAAATACAAAAGAAGAATAAAATAAGAAAATTAAATATAAAGCAAGCATCAGAAGAAAATAATCAACATGAGTAAAATAGAGAATAGAAAACAATAGAAAATCAGCAACATCAAAAGTTAGTTTTTTGAAAACATCAAATAAATCGACAAAACTTTATTTAGGTTAACTTAGGAAAAGGCAGAAGATTCAAATTACTAAAATTAAGAAACAATCAGGAGAAATCACTATTAAGCTTGTATGATGATTATAAGGGAATACCATGAAAAATTGTCTTCCTAAAAATTAAACAACTTAGATGAAACAACTAAATTCCTAGAAAACCATAAACTCCTGAAATTGAGTCTAAGAGAAAAAAAATGAATAAACCTGTAACAACTATAAGACTGAACTCATAATCAAAACTCTCCACAAAACATTTCCCATGGGGAGAAACTGGTCCAAAAATCTTCCAAAAATAAGGAAGAAGGAACTGTTTCCCAGTTCATTCTGTTAGATCAGTATTAACCTGTTACTAAAATCAGACACAGATATTACAAGAAAAAAGCTATAGACCAATATACTTTATGAAAATGAATTAAAGAATTCCATCTAAATATTAGAAGCTAAATTCAGTAATACTTAAGAATTATACACCATGACCAACTAGTATTTTTTTTAGAGAGAAAGAGAAGAGAAAGAGAGAGAGAGAGAGAGAGAGAGAGAGAGAGTTTTTAATATTTATTTTTCAGTTTTCGGTGGACAGAACATCTTTATTTTATTTTTATGTAGTGCTGGGGATTGAACCTAGGGCCCCGCGCATGCCAGGCGAGCGTGTTACCGCTTAAGCCACATCCCCAGCCCCAACCAACTAGTATTTATACCCAGAATGCAAGGTTGGCTTAACTTTTGAAAATCAACTATAGAAAAGAAATAAAGAGTTTCATATCAGAAAGAAAGGAGCAAAATTATCTCTATTTGGCAGTGACTTGATCTTATACATAGAAAATTCTTAAGTAATTCACTATCAAGCCATCAAAATTAATGAACAATTTGAGCAAGGTTGCAGGATCTTAGATAAATATATAAAACTCAATTGTATTTCTCTGCAGTCTTAATGAACAACCTAAAATAAATTTAAGCAAACTTTCCCATTTACAACAGCAAAGAATAATATACAAAGAAATATATTTAGCCAAAGAAATACAAAACATGTGCTCTGAAAACCATCAAAGAAGACCTATAAATGGGAAAGCACACTGGAAGGAGGAAGGAAGGAAGGAAGGACGAGGAATATAAATCACAAGGCAATATTATTAAGATGGTACGTGATGGTTAATTTGGGCATCAACGTGACTGGACTGAGGGACGCCCAGTAGCAGATAAAGTATGTCAGTGTGTCTGTTTCCAGGAAAGACTGGTGTGTGACTCGGCAAACTGAGTGGCAGGACCCACCGTCAAGGTGGGCGGGCACCACCCAACTGGCTGGAAGCTCTGACAGGGCAAGAGCAGCAAGTTGGGAAAGAAGGCAGAGGTCCACTCAAACTCGCCCTTCCTGACTGAGTGGGATGGGCTCTTTCTGCCGCAACCCTTGGACCTCAAACCCCAGGTTCTTTGACCTTTGCACTCTTTCTTTTGCACCAGCAGCCTCCAGGGACCTGTGCCTTGGCCTCAATCTGGTGGCGACCCTCTTGGCTTTTCGGGTCTGTGGCCTCCCAGGGTCTTCTGGACCTGGACTGACTCATGCCACTGTTTCTCTGGCTCTTTGGCTCTTCAACTTTCAGAGGGGCTATTATGGGACTTGTCAGTTTCTGTGGTCACATGAGTCAGCCACTTAATTTTTATATGTATGCATAAGTGTGTGTGTGTATCATATATGTAATATACATTATAATTTAATATCTAACATGTACATTAAACACACACATATTCATTCTATTGGATTCTGTTTTTCAGAGAACCCTGCCTGATACATGATCATACTCCCCCCAACAGATATGCAGATCAGTGCAATCACCATCAAAATATTAGCTGGCCTTTTTTTGCAGAAATCAACAAATTGGTCCTAAAATTCATATGGAAATAATGGTGAACCAGGATGGTCAAAACAAACATGGAAAGGAATAATAAAGCTATCCCCAGTTCCCAAGCTTACCACATAGCTGTAGTAATAACAACAGTATAGTATTGCCATAAAAGAAGACATATAAATCAGAGGAAAATAATTGAGAGTTCATAAATAAACCAATAGGATTATGGTCAGTTGGTTTTCAATAAGGGTGGTAAGACTAGTTAAGAAGAGAAGAATAATCTTTCAACTCAAAGTCAGAGATAACTGAATATCCACATGCTAAAAAATTAAATTGGGCCCCTTTTTATACTTTCCACAAAAATGAATTCAAAATAGATCACAGACATAAATGCAAGAGTATTAAGCTATAAAACGCTCAGAAGAAAACACAAGTAAGGTTTTGTGGAACTACAGTAGGCAAGATCTTCTTAGATATCACCAAAACACAGATGACAAAAGAAAAATCTATAACTTGAACCTCAACAAAATAAAAGCTTTTTTTTGCTGCAAATGATACTATCGAGAAGGTGAAAACACAACCCATATAATGGGGTAAATATTTTCAAATCATATATCTCAAAAATCACCTTTATCCAGAATATATACTCTATGATTAAAGATAAATAATCCAATTTTAAAAATAGGCAAAGGATATGATTAGACACTTCTCCAAGGAAAACTTGTAAATGGCCACCAATACCTGAAAAGTTACTCAACATCTGTACTCAACAGGAAAATAGAAATCATAACTACAGTGAGATACCATGTCATGAAGAATAAAAAGAGAAATTATCTTGGTTCCTTTGTGCTGCTATAACAAAATACCTTTTATCCAGAGTATCCATGTTGTATAGATTACCTGTCCATTAATCGCTAAATAGTCTTGTCAGGTATCAGATTGGCTGCATCATGCTCACTAACCCTCATCTTATTTATTAATGACCCCAAAGTGCAAGAGTATTGATGATGGAAATTCAGTTATGTCAAACAAAAGCCAGAATGTGTTTCCTTTAAATTAAAAGATGAAAGTTCATAATAGTCAAGTTATGGAACCAGCCCAAGTAAGTACCTGTCAGTAGATTAAGAAAATATGGCGTATGTACACAATGGAGTTTTATTCAGCCACAACGAAGAATGAAATCAGGGCATTTTCTGGTAAGTGGATGGAACTCAGAAAGTCAAGGACCCAATGTTTTCTCTCCACCCCTATGCGGAAGCTAGAGAAAAACAGGGTGCTAAGGGGGGACGATCCCATGAAAACAGAAGAGAGATCAGTGGAGCAGACGGAGGGGAGGAAGGGAGGACAGGAACAGAGAGGACTGTGGAATGAAACGGACCAAACTGCACTATGTACATATGTGAATATACACAGGAAATTCTGCCTTTATGTGTATCTTTAAAGCACCAATAAATAGAAGGGAGATGAGTGGAGGAAGGAGAGCCGTGGGGAGGAGGAAGGGAGGAAGTACTAGGGACTTAAATGGAGACAATTATGTTTCATGCAGATATGATTATGTCAAAATGAACCTCACTACTGTGGATAACTACGATGCACAATAGAAATGTTTTTTTAAATAAAAAAAGAAATTGAAAAAAAAAAATGTATGCTGCGATTGCTAAGACTCACAACACAATAAAATATTTGGGGCCAGGAGAAGTCTATATTCCCGTGGCTTTGATTACAGTATATTGCTATAATGATTCTATTTATTAGAGATTATTATTACCATTTACTGCGCCTGATTTATAAAGTAAACTTTGTCATGAATATGCACGTGTAGGAAAAAGTAAAGCCTATGAAAGGTGTGATGCTGTCCATGGTTTCAGGCAGTCTCTGGGGGTCTTGGGACATGTCCCCCTGGATAAAGGGGAGGACTGTGGGCAAATCTGGACTGATGACTCTCTAGGAGGGTTGAGGGGGTCGGCAGGGAGAAAGGGAAGGGACTCCTGACAGGTAAGTGGTCTTTTGGGGTGCATACAGTGACGTTTGGTGATGGGCATACAATTCTATGACTGAACTGCACACCTTGGAAGGGTAGGTTACAGGGCACTGAACTGCATCTCTAAGCAGACAATGTTACAGACAATGTTTCCTGAAATTTCTCAGTGTGCATGGAGGTCCGGCTTCTTAAAAGGTATTTTTTTAATTCACACTTAAGCCATGATATTCTTCATGTGAGAACATATGAGTTCCATAGAAATAGCTTGTGATCTCTTAAAAATGTAAGTTTAGAGATACAATTAAAACACAGATTCCACCAAAATGTGTTTACAACATCTGTTTAAAGGTTCAGTGAAGATATAGATTGACGACTGCAGTCCAGGCCTGGCTTGTGTCCTTGGTCTCTGCTGGCCCTTCCACACCTCCCTGTCCTCTCTGTGACCTGATCCCAGCCTGCAGTGACCTGAGAGCTTGTGTCCTATCAGATGTACACACTGAATCCCAACTCCTCGAGCCACGGTGTTAGCTGGTTGGGCCTTTGGGAGGTGAGCAGGTCATGAAGGCAGAACCCTGGTGATGGGCTTGGAGCCCTTATACCTTGAGAGACGCTGGAGCGTGCTCTTGTCCTCTGTCTACTGTATGAGGACCCAGGAGCGAGTCCCCACCAGAACCCAACCATGCTGGTCTCAGACAGTCAGCCTCCAGAACTATGAGAAATCAACGTCTAGTGTTCATCGGCCACCCAGCCTGTGGTCCTTTTTCATAACAGCCCAAGTGGATGACCCTGCTGATTCGGGTGGGTTTGGCCAACACGCATGAGCAGGAGCCAGAGAGCAGGAAGAGAGAGCCTCCCGGCCCACCCTGCAGGTATCATGTCTGTGGTCCTCGGGACACTGTAGACCCCTCCTACACAGATCTTCCAGTGACCATGGGGCTCCCAGAACACTCTTGCTCCCCAGAACCATCTTAGGAGTGGGTGCTCTCTGCCAGAGCCATCCTGCCATTTGTCCCTGCTGGAGCCTGGGTGGACACAGATGATTTTGAATTAATTACTTACTCACTAGTAAACTCTAGGGTCAAAGGATAGAATCTGTTCACCATCCAGACACCTCATGTTGAGCTGTTGATGTCTGTGGCTTCCAACACTAAAGAGCTCTTGGACGCATCTGTACTCCAGGACATGTTATAATGACACTTCAAAGAATGGCCTTCTGCTCCTGGTTTCCATGAGCCCAGAGATGCTCCTGAAAGCAAATGAACCATCCATGAATATGGCCTGGGTCCCTACTGTGTAACAAGCCACCAGTCACTGAAGGACAGGATGGGTTCTGAGAACCTGCTGTCGGTTGGCTGTATGTGACGGTGTGCAGATACCAGACTGTACTTGCACCAATATAGATAGTTTAGCACACTATACTTGTGGCTATGTGGTAGAGCCTATTTTTAAATTAATTTTTTACTTTATAAACTTTGTTAGAAACTAAAACACAAACCCACACACGAGCCTAGGCCTGCATGGGTCAGGATCATCAATATCACCATCCTCTACCTCCACCTCTTGTCCCCTGGGTGATGTTCAGGGGTGATGAGACATGCAGAGTCTCAACAGAAATGACCAAACCTTCTGGAATCCCTCCCGAAGAACGTGCCTGGGCTCTTTCACAGTGATCTTAACACTCTTAATAAGCAGAAGAACGTTAATAACAAAAGCCTCCTACAGTGGTAGTAGGAACAGTCATGCCATCGTTATTGGCTCCTACAGACTGTACTGGATCTGTCTGTCAAGGCAGTGGGTCTGTCCCACCTGATTCACCGCATGTATGAGGAACTGAGGCACTGGGACCACACAATGGCAACAGTGTCTCCAGGGGACAGGCAGTTTTCAGCTTCACTATAATCCTGTAGGATCACCAGCAGATACTTGGTCTGACCTTATCCCAAACAACATGGTGAGAATGAAACAAAATTAAGAAGTTAACTGTGTTATGCAAATTCAGTAAGTGAACAATATTTAAGGCTCACCAGTTATGCATTCTGAAGCAGAGATCTGAATCCCTGGCTTCTAGTCCTGGTGAGTGCATCCCTCTGTACCTCACCAGCCGTCCTGTGTGGAGCAGTGCTCAGACCTGGCTGAGGCTGACCCTCATGCACCTCTTTAGCACAGCCTTGCTCTCAGGCTCAGTGTCCTGGGGATGAGTCGCCATACATCCAGAACCAGGAGGGCCACAAAGAAGAGAGATCCTGCATATGGTACCAGATCTCTGAAGGGCTGCTTAGAAATTAGGAAAAATCTCTTGGTTGTCTCCTGGGCTGAGAAACGCCTTGTGCCAGTCTTCATAGCTGCCTTGGCCATTGGTGACCTACATCTAGTCCCTTCCCGTTGGCCACATGACATAAGAGATCTTCATGAACATTCTAGCTGGCGAGGCATTTGGAAATATTTTGAAATTTTTGGTCTACAGAAACCAAAATGTCCAACTTAAGGAACACGTATGGCATGTCTGTGGATCACAAGCCCATCTGTGACCAACATGAAGCACTACTTCAAGAGCAATTGGTCACAGGGGTGATGTGACCCGGGGGGACATTAAGACATAGCTTTATCTAAGAACACCAACCTGGCTCCCAGTCACTGTGCTATGATAGTGAAACCCGAGTTTGAGACGGAACTTGATTGTCCACTTCTGGGGTCAGTATAAGCTGCAGACCACGCAGCCAGACGCTGGGCTTAGCATTGGCAGGTAACCACAGCAGGGGATGCTGCCCGGGTCAGCTCCCAGGTTCTCTCTGCTACGTGGAGGGGCTTGTTGCCGCTCTGAGTGGCCCACCACGACCCCAGCCGCTCACCAACAGCTTCTTCCTCTGTTCTTCACTCACAAATCCACAGAAAGAAATTCATGGGACAATGGAGGGCAAGAGTGAAATCGGGGTCTGGATTTATGTGAGTGCGAGGGATAGAAACAGAATCCCTGCAGGGGCCCCAGGGGTCCCCACAGAGGCGCCCCAAGTTTGCTAGTGTAGAGGTTTATATAGCACTTGGGTCCACGCTATTGGCCTAGATTTATGCTAATCAGAGTTTGGAAAATCACTAGCACTATTGGTTAATTCTTGAGCCTGAACTTGCATTTTCCCACCGCTGGTTGGGAAGTGGGAGTTTGAGGTTGTGGGATGTGGATGCTGGGGGCTCTGGATGGGCGCTGCGTGGGCCAGAGTGGGCTCAGCGCCACAGGTCGGTGAGCTGCGTGTGGCTTGTCTGTGCCCTGCTTGCCCAGCCTTGGGCCTGCTCCGCACAGGTGCAGAGGGTACCTGAAGCCCTGCGCTGCCTGGGCGGCCTCCCCGCTGCATGGGTACAGGGGCTTGACTTCAGTATTTCTTGATGTGGCCTTTGGTATCAGCTCCTTGGCGGGGTATCGTGCATGCGCAACCTGGCAGTGCTAGGGTTGGCAGGCCCAGCTAGCCATGTTGCCTTGCCTTTTTCCCTCCTGAGCTAGAGGCCGATGTGTAAGGTTTGGATAAGTCATTAAGAGCTGAAATACCATTGATTCCGAGATCCAGGTGACTCCATGGACAAACTTCTCACACTCCCCTATGATGGTTAGTACCAGGCTTGTGCACATCACCAAAAAATCCAAGACTACCCAGTATCACCCCATGCCCTAAAATGTCCACCTTGCTGGGCCATAAGTATAGAACTGCACGTGGGCAGTGTCCAAAGAAATCCCCAGAGACCCAGCTCCTTCCTATTGGTGAAATAATGAAAACGCACAAAGGTCTGGGCAAGATGACTCTGGCAGCCCGGAACAAAAGGCTGACCTCGTCTCCAGGTGCGGCTTCCATCGATGAGAATCACCAAGGCAGAGGCCTCATTAGCTTGCATTCTTTTTTATTCTGGCCTCCGGCCTTCAGTCAGCTTGAAAACCAGATAAATAAATCACAGAGGCCACAGGAGGACCTCCAAGAAAAGCACCATCCGATGTCCTTGGACATGCTGGGAGCAGGGCTGCTTCTCTGGGCTCTTAATTGGAGCAGGACCAGGGGACTCGAGAGGGGGGAATCTTACCCGGAAGGAGAGGTATATGCTTCCTTCAAAATCTCCCTTTTCTACTCTCGAGAGTGTGAATGCATATAGAAATCGAAGGCTAGGACCAGAGAGGGATTTCAAATAAAAACTCCTCTCTGTATGTGTACATTGTTCACTGGGCAGGAGAGGAGCGGGAGGCCGTCATTCCCTTTGGTTTGCAATGAGATGGCCCAGGAGGAGGAAGGGGAGCCTGGGGACCTGGATTCCGGGTTTCCTGGCAGAGGGCACGATTGGTTATGAGTTTACTGACCTAGCCAATCCTTGATATCAAGTACCTAAACATGAGAACAACATGGCTTGTGCTATTTTTCTCACAAGGATATTGTTAAAATAAAAAGATAGAAATTTATAAGTTATTAAGATTATTATATTAATGACTATAGAAATATCACATTATTTTGATTAGTCTATTCTTATTACCCTAAATTAAGAAATCAGGAAAACTAAATATTTTTTACATACTAGTATTTAAGCTCTGAGGGTTCAAGATCTTTCAAATCATAGTGTTTGTATGCTATGACGATCCAGAAGCAAGTAGACATCCATTTATTTAGTGAACCAAAGGAGGGAAGAACAAGCATAGCTTGATTATTATTCCTCTGTATTTTTTTGGTAAAAATACAAATTAATATCATTCATCCTGTAAAGAATGATTAACAACTTTTAAATCTATCTTCTTGATACCAAACCCCAGCCCCTAAAAATAATAGATCTGAGAATCCAGGAGGGCCTGTTCTTCTGCTCCTCCCTTAACCTGCAAAGTTCTGCTTTGAGGGGCAGGTATTTTCTCCTTGGCTCTAAGTCACTCCCTGCAATATGCCCAACCCATTGTGGCTGCAGAGCTGGTATTTTAAAATGGTGCATTATTGAGAGATAATTCATATATCCTACACTGAACCTGTTTAAGCTGTAGAAGCCATTGATTTCATATACTCATACATATGAAATATATATTCAATTCACATCTAATTTAGGTATATTACTGTCACCTGCCCGCCCAAAAAAAACCCTCTTACCCATTAACAGCTTCTCCCCATTTTCACTCCAACCCTATGAACATGTGGTTGAATTTGCTTTTAATGGACATTTCATATAAATGCAGTCTTCAAATATGTGATCTTTAGTGTCTGACTTCTTTCACTTAGCATACTGTTTTCAAGGCTCATCTGTCATTACTTTATTCCTGTGTGTGTGTGTGTGTGTGTGTGTGTGTGTGTGTGTGTTGCTGAGAATGGAACCTAGGGCCTCAGGCATACTAGGGAAGAGCTCTACCACTGAACTACACCCCAGTGCACTTTACTCCTTATGGCTGAATAATATTCCATCATATGGGTATCCCACACTTTTGTTTATTTATTAATCAGTTTAAGAACATTTCAGTTGTTTCCACTTTGGGCTATTATGAACACTGTTACAATAAATATTCATGTACAAATTTTTGTATGGACATTTATTTTCATTTCTCCTGGATAGATCTATCTAGGAGTGGAATTGCTAAGTCATTTGGTAACTGATTTTACCTTCCTGAGGAACTGAGTGACTGATGCTTATGGTGGGTACACAATTCTGTATTCCCAAGAGCGATGTGTGAAGTCAGAGGTGATTTTTGAAGACCAGTCTTTTTTTTTTGTCTTTATTTTTTTTATTTTTTTATTGGTTGTTCACAACATTACAAAGCTCTTGACATATCATATTTCATACATTAGATTCAAGTGGGTTATAACTCCCATTTTTACCCCAAATACAGATTGCAGAATCACATCGGTTACACATCCACATTTTTACATAATGCCCTATTAGTAACTGTTGTATTCTGCTACCTTTCCTATCCCCTACTATCCTCCCTCCCCTCCCCTCCCATCTTCTCTCTCTACCCCATCTACTGTAATTCATTTCTCTCCTTGTTTTTTCCCCCCATTTCCCTCACAACCTCTTATATGTAATTTTGTATAACAATGAGAGTCTCCTTCCATTTCCATGCAATTTCCCTATTCTCTCCCTTTCCCTCCCCCCTCATGTCTAATGTTAATCTTTTCCTACTACTCTTCCTCCCTGTTCTGTTCTTAGTTGCTCTCATTATATCAAAGAAGACATTTGGCATTTGTTTTTTAGGGATTGGCTAGCTTCACTTAGCATAATCTGCTCTAGTGCCATCCATTTCCCTACAAATTCCATGATTTTGTCATTTTTTAGTGCTGCATAGTACTCCATTGTGTATAAATGCCACATTTTTTTTTATCCATTCATCTATTGAAGGGCATCTGGGTTGGTTCCACAGTCTAGCTATTGTGAATTGTGCTGCTATGAACATCGATGTGGCAGTATCCCTGTAGTACGCTCTTTTAAGGTCTTCAGGGAATAGTCCCAGAAGGGCAATAGCAGGGTCAAATGGTGGTTCCATTCCCAGCTTTCCAAGGAATCTCCATACTGCTTTCCAAATTGGCCGCACCAATTTGCAGTCCCACCAGCAATGTACAAGTGTACCCTTTTCCCCACATCCTCGCCAGCACTTGTTGTTGTTTGACTTCCTAATGGCTGCCAATCTTACTGGAGTGAGATGGTATCTTAGGGTGGTTTTGATTTGCATTTCTCTGACTGCTAGAGATGGTGAGCATTTTTTCATGTACTTGTTGATTGATTGTATGTCCTCCTCTGAGAAGTGTCTGTTCAGGTCCTTGGCCCATTTGTTGATTGGGTTATTTGTTTTCTTATTGTTTAATTTTTTGAGTTCTTTGTACACTCTGGATATTAGGGCTCTATCTGAAGTGTGAGGAGTAAAAATTTGTTCCCAGGATGTAGGCTCCCTATTTACCTCTCTTATTGTTTCTCTTGCTGAGAAAAAACCTTTTAGTTTAATAAGTCCCATTTGTTGATTCTTGTTATTAACTCTTGTGCTATGGGTGTCCTATTAAGGAATTTGGAGCCCAACCCCACAGTATGTAGATTGTAGCCAACTTTTTCTTCTATCAGACGCAGAGTCTCTGATTTGATATCTAGCTCCTTGATCCACTTTGAGTTAACTTTTGTGCATGGCGAGAGAAAGGGATTCAAATTCATTTTGTTGCATATGGATTTCCAGTTTTCCCAGCACCATTTGTTGAAGATGCTATCCTTCCTTCATTGCATGCTTTTAGCCCCTTTATCAAATATAAGATAGTTGTAACTTTGTGGATTAGTCTCTGTGTCCTCTATTCTGTACCATTGGTCCACCCGCCTGTTTTGGTACCAGTACCATGCTGTTTTTGTTACTATTGCTCTGTAATATAGTTTTAAATCTGGTATAGCTATACCGCCTGATTCACACTTCCTGCTTAGAGTTGCTTTTGTTATTCTGGGTCTTTTAGTTTTCCATATGAATTTCATGATTGCTTTATCTATTTCTACAAGAAATGCCATTGGGATTTTGATTGGCATTGCATTAAACCTATAGAGAACTTTTGGTAATATCGCCATTTTGATGATGTTAGTTCTGCCTATCCATGAACAGGGTATATTTTTCCATCTTCTAAGATCTTCTACTTCTCTCTTTAGGGTTCTGTAGTTTTCATTGTATAAATCTTTCACCTCTTTTGTTAGGTTGATTCCCAAGTTTTTTTTTTTTTTTTTGAGGATATTGTGAATGGAGTGGTTTTCCTCATTTCCATTTCAGAAGTTTTGTCGCTGATATACAGAAATGCCTTTGATTTATGCGTGTTGATTTTATATCCTGCCACTTTGCTGAATTCATTTATTAGTTCTAGTAGTTTTTTTGTAGACCCTTTTGGGTCTTCTAGGTATAGAATCATGTCATCCACAAATAGTGATAATTTAAGTTCTTCTTTTCCTATTTTTATGCCTTTAATTTTTTTCGTCTGTCTAATTGCTCTGGCCAGTGTTTCGAGAACTATATTGAATAGAAGTGGTGATAGAGGGCATCCCTGCTTGTTCCAGATTTTAGAAGGAATGCCTTGAAGACCAGTCTTTAAGCTGTTTCTCTTATTTGTGCAGACTTGCACTGGGAAAAATGTGAGTCACTCGCAGACTTGTTTCTAGAAATTACTAAGGGAGAGAGGGCGGAGAAGACTGTGCACAAAGAGACCAAAGGCGAGGAGGAGGGCAATGTGACAGAATTCTGACAGCTTGCATAACAGTTTAAGATACCCAAGAGCTCAAGGCTCAGATCCTGTGTGCCAAAAAGGAACCAATGACTGGCAACGACCAGAAGAGTCCACTTCAGGTAGGACTTTACACTGACGTTCTCAAGAGCGACACCAAGGACAGCAAACGTGGGTTAGGACCAAGACTAAGCGGGTGTCAGTTCCCACAGCCTGGGCGGAGGGACACATCTGCCCTGCGGCCTTACCTGGCTCCACCCCAAGCGCCTGCCGGCAAGGACTTAAGGTCTAGCGCCTCTATTTCCCACAGCCCCAGAATATGGCATCCCCTATGGCCACAAAGCCGAACCTGGTGCGCAATACAGGGTCTCCTGGATGGCATTAGAGCAGATTATGCTAAGTGAAGCTAGCCAATCCTTAAAAAACAAACGCCAAATGACTTCTTTGATATAAGGGGAGTATCCAAGGACAGGGTAGGGACGAAGAGCATGAGAAAAAGATTAACATTAAACAGGGATGAGAGGTGGGAGGGAAAGGGAGAGAGAAGGGAAATTGCATGGAAATGGAAGGTGATCCTCAGGGTTATACAAAATTACATATAAGAGGAAAGGAGGGGTGAGGGAAGAATAATACAAGTGGAAGAAATGATTTACAGTAGAGGGGGTAGAGAGAGAAGAGGGGAGGGGAGGGGAGTGGAGGGGAGGGGGGATAGTAGAGGATAGGAAAGGCAGCAGAATACAACAGACACTAGTATGGCAATATGTAAATCAGTGGAAGTGTAACCGAGGTGATTCTGCAATCTGTATACGGGGTAAAAATGGGAGTTCATAACCCACTTGAATCAAAGTGTGAAATATGATATGTCAAGAACTATGTAATGTTTTGAACAACCAACAATAAAAAAAAAAAGAGAGGGGGCAGGTGCAGGGTGGGGTGGAGGGGGGGAGAACAGAGGAATTGAGGGCCTTTATGGAAAGTCAGACTAGGGCATGGCCCTGCCAGCGAATCTAGTTTGGAAAACGACATTTTTTAAAACTTTATTTATGAGCTTGTGGCACAAAAGTGGGGGACACATCATTAAAATTCTCCGTGGAAGGTTCATGTCCACTTTAGGGTACGCTTTAATGAACAGAAATGTCACCGGAGCACACCGCGAGGCCGCGCCGCTGGCCATCACGAGGCTCGGGAACAAGGAGAGGGCCAGTGTCCACAGGCCCCTGCGGCTCCCGGCCTCCCGCTTCCTTGGGAACCTCACTCCAATGACAGCCCCCAGCCACGCGCCGGCCTCGCCCCCGCGCTCCGCCACCTGCCCCGGGGCCGCCATCCGCCGCTCTCCAAGGACGCGCGGCCCAGCCTTCCGGGCACAGGTTTGGACGGGCTCCGGGGCCACCTGCCCAGGTGCGCCGTCCGCAGGTCGCCAGGTGCAGGCGGCCGGGCCGCGGGCGTGAGCTCATCCCGGGCACCGGCACCGGAACGCGCAGCGAGCGGCCTCCGCGCGCCAGCCCTCAGCCTCCGCGGCCGGGGCTCCCCTCTCCCCGCTGCCGCCGCCGACCTTCCCCGCCTGCGAGTGGAGCTGCGCGGAGGCCAGCCGCCCCCTCCGGCTCGCGCGCTGGGGCGCTCTGCAGTCTTGCAGCAGCAGCGGGTGGGTCCAGGCTGAGCAGCGAGCCAGGGCAACCCGCGGCTGCGCGGAGGTGTGAGGCTGGACCCGAAAAATTAAACAGCGGGCTGTCCTACTGTTTTCCGCTTCCTCGCTGGAGCCCTGCTTTACATCTTTGGTGTTTATTTTTCAAGAAGCTATAAAAATATTATACTGCATTCATAAGCTTGCTGAGTTAGGCAGATGATTAAAATAGGCTGCATTTAATTGAACACTCTTCCCGTTTCCAGTATCTTAGCATATGTGGTTGGTCTTCATCACCCCCACGATGGCCATAGGATGTAGGCATTGGTAGATGAGGCTCATTTTGCAGAGGGAGAGGCTTATTTGAAGAAAGGTGCCCTGTTGGGCAAGAAGCTCCGGAGCAATACCCAGTCCTTCCCACGGCAGACCTCGGTTCTGTCATTCAGTACTGTATTGGCCAGCTCTGACTTCACAATTCCTATCAAACTTAGTAACATTCACTCAATTCTTTGCAGATTAATTCCTACAAATCAAAAGTATAAACTATATTGTAGAAGCCACGGGCTTCCCAGGTAACCATGGAGAGCTGGACACTAGCTTCCTTGGGAACCTCACTCCAATGACAGCCAAAGAATTAAGAGTCAAAAAAACAAAACAAAACAAAAAAAGAAAATGGAAGAGAGATGAACACAGCCAGCAACTGAGGATAGAATTGGAAAAGCCAAGAAAGGGGCAGCTGCTGACAGACTTGGGCCCCAGGAGACTGAAACCTTTGTCCCTGCCTTTGTCCCTAGGAGCCTTTGTTCCTAAGAGCCCAAGGGGCATCCTAAGAAAGGCGGAATGGTTTCAGTGGAGAACGGTTTCAGACGTAAAGGCACCAGGCATGGTCTTCAGCGGCACCTCAAGTACCCACTTCCCCAGGCAGCCAGACTGGCATCTCCTGGATCCTGGCAGGAGATGGTGACAAACCTGCAGTGAGCATGTGAACTCACTAGAAACCCCTCGAGTGGTTGTCACTCTGAAAACAGGAAAAGGGGATTTAAGTGAAAAAATATACATTGAGAGATTGGTACTTTTGTTTGAAGATAAGGGATTAATTAATGACCGTTATGTAGGAAACAAAATAAATGAAATAAATGAAGCCCCTGTTAACTCCAGGAATAACAAAATTCCTGCAAGGAAGAAAATGTAATCTTAGAACTCTATTGTCTCAACTGTGACTGATATTTGCACAGTGACCATGTAAATACCAAAGCCGAATTAAGTTACTGCAAGGAGGCAAGTAGGGGAGGTGGCTCCTGAGTGGCAGAGTAGGAAATCAGTAGATAGTTCCTCCAACTGAACAAAATGAAGGGATCATGATAGAGGCGGGTTATTGATGAATATGGAGGTAAATACCAGGGGAAAGACTTGGAAATAGAAAATATCTGCTTTTAGAGAGTGCAAGTTGCTGATGGGAAAGGATGGGGTCATGTGTCTTTTTAATTTTGTTGAACTCCAAGAATAAAAGAAAAATCATGCTTAAAGGAAATCAATGACATAAACGCAGAGTGGCATTCTTGAGAGGCTAATGAATGACCAGGCTGGGCCTTGCTGTTCCTGGGGTCTGCACTGCCGCGCAGGCTGGGCCAGCCTGCAGTTGAGCACCACCTGGTGGCAGATGTGTGCATAGGCTTACCTGTGTGAGGGGATGGCTTGGGAGGCCCAGGCAAGCACAGCTGTTCTGCATGGTCCTGGCCACTGGCCACCTGCTCCGGGGAACTCTGATGGAAGAGTCATGAACTGAGACAGCACTGGCCACATGGGGCCACCATTCTTTTCTCCTCACTTTGTGAAATGGAGCCACTTTCTCTCCTCATCTCTATTTTTTCTCCAAGTCTTTCCTCTCCAGGGTGGAAGCAGCTGAGCTGTAAATCTGAATTGTCAGAAGCAGTTTTTGTTGCTAGCTCATAACAGGAGGATTAGTGTCTTTAAATTCAAACTTTCCGTGGTAACTGCATTACTTTTTTTCAAAAGATAACAAAACACTGAAGGGACAAAACCATCATAAACCAGGAATGATATTTAAAGATCTGAGGAAAAGGAATCACCAACTCTCTCAGCCTAGCCATGAACCTCAAAGCACAAAGGTTGAATGAAATAGGGTTTCCAAGGCATTGCTTCTCATGAGACCGTCCTGCTCCCTTCTCCTACTTTCCAGTAGCTTTTGACTCAATGTTCTTGTTTTTCTTTTTTAAGCATTGTATTTGTCTAGGAGCCCATGCCCATGGCAACTGTCTGTCGTACGTGTGTGTGTGTGTGTGTGTGTGTGTGTGTGTGTGAGAGAGAGAGAGAGAGAGAGAGAGAGAGAGAGAGAGTTCAGTGTTTAACAAACATCTCTTATAGAAAAACTAAATGTCCTTTGTTACAATCTTCTTCTTGCAACTTGCTTTCACTCCGTCTGTGAATTCTAGAATGGCCATCACTGACCTTAGGCTTTCCTAGGTCACCTTGAGCAGTTTTAAGTTGTGCCTCATGCTCGTCTCCGGAACGTCTCCTCCTCCTCACATGCCCTTTCCTCCCTGACCCCCAGTCTCTGACTCTGGGCATCTGGGTTGACTTCCCAGCCAGCCTCTGGGCCCGCCCTTTCCCTTGGGCTGCACGTGCCCTGGAGAGGTCACCCACTGTAGGGGAGAGGACCATGCCTTCCTGTCACTGTGGTGGACTCACACCTGCTGGGGGCTCTCCGTGAGCAGGAACTGGCCTTGCAGGCCCAGGTTGACCTAGAGGCCCAGTGACCGCCTGGACCACTTTCTTTTCTCTTGTTGCACCTAAATACGACACCATAAAGTGACAATTAAAAATTCAACCAGCTCGATGTTTGACAACGTTCCAGAATTAAATTGCTTTTCTTTGTGCCGCCAGATCATTTTGTGTGAGGGACACACAGTAACACTATAGTTCTTTTGGGAGTGGGGGTACTGGGGAACTGGACCACCAAGCCACATCCCCAGCCCTATTTTTTTTAATTTAGAGACAGGGTTTTACTGAGTTGCTTAGCACCTCACTTTTGCTTTTGAACCCACAATTCTCCTACCTCAGTTTCTCAAGCCCTGGGATTACAAGCCTGCACCACCACACCAGCTATACTATAGAGTTTTGTTTTATTACTGGTTAAAAAAAATCAGTATTTTGAGCTTGGGCTTTTTTGTGTGTTTTTTGTTTCTTTTAAATATTTCTTTTTAAAATTTATTTATTTTATAGTAGAATGTATTTTGACACACTGTACACAAATGGAGCACAACTTCTCTTTTTTTTTTTTTTTGCTTAATATGCTTTTATTGAATGAATGACCATTAAGCAAACAAAATTAGAGGCATTTATAAAATCTCTCTTGGATCAAACTATGTGTTAATACCTTATACCTTTATTTTTTAAAAAATTTTTATTGTTGGTTGTTCAAAACATTACATAGTTCTTGACATATCATATTTCACACTTTGATTCAAGTGGGTTATGAACTCCCATTTTTACCCCGTATACAGATTGCAGAATCACATCGGTTACACTTCCATTGATTTACATACTGCCATACTAGTGTCTGTTGTATTCTGCTGCCTTTCCTATCCTCTACTATCCCCCCTCCCCTCCCCTCCCCTCTTCTCTCTCTACCCCCTCTACTGTAATCCATTTCTCCCCCTTGTTTTTTTCCCTTTCCCCTCACTTCCTCTTGTGTGTAATTTTGTATAACAAAATGAGGGTCTCCTTCCATTTCCATGCAATTTCCCTTCTCTCTCCCTTTCCCTCCCACCTCTCGTCCCTGTTTAATGTTAATCTTCTCATGCTCTTCCTTCCTACTCTGTTCTTAGTTACTCTCCTTATATCAAAGAAGACATTTGGCATTTGTTTTTTAGGGATTGGCTAGCTTCACTTAGCATAATCTGCTCTAGTGCCATCCATTTCCCTGCAAATTCCATGATTTTGTCATTTTTTAGTGCTGTGTAGTACTCCATTGTGTATAAATGCCACTTTTTTTTATCCGTTCGTCTATTGAAGGGTATCTAGGTTGGTTCCACAGTCTTGCTATTGTGAATTGGGAGCACAACTTCTCATTCCTCTGGCTGTACATGGTTCATAGTTACTCCAGTAGTAATCACAGATGTAAATAGGATAATAATGTCCATTTCTTTCAGTAGAAAGAGATGTTCTCCCCATCCTCACAACTTCACCCCTTCCGTCACTCCCCTCTGCACAAGCCAAAGTTCCTTCATTCTTCCTTACCACCACCACCCCAACCCCACTGATCTGCTTATCAGAGAAAACACTCCGATTTTGGGTTTTTAGGATTGGCTTTTTCACTTAGCATGATATTCTCTAGTTTCATCCATTTACCTGAAAAAATGCCATAATTTTATTCTTCTTTAAGGCTGAGTAATATTCCATTGTGTATACATACCAGATTTTCTCTACCCTCATTCATCTGTTGAAGGGAATCTAGGTTGATTAGCTGATTAGTCTAGGTATTATGAATTGAACTGCTATAAACATTGATGTGGCTGTGTCACTGTAGTATGTTGATTTTACGTCCTTTGGGTATAAACCAAAGAGTGGGTTAGCTGGGTCAAATGGTGGATTCATTCCAAGTTTTCTGAGGTATCTCCATACTGTTTTCCATAGTGGTTGCACTAATTTGCAGTCCCACCAGCAATGTATGAGTGTACCATTTTCCCTACATCCTCGCCAACACTGATTATTGCTTGTATTCTTGATAATTGCCATTCTGACTGTAGTGAGATGAAATCTTGGAGTAGGTTTGATTTGCATTTTTCTAATTGCTAGAGATGATGAACATTTTTTTTCATACATTTGTTGATGGATTGTATTTCTTCTGTAAAGTGTTCCATTTCTTAGCCCATTTATTGATTGGGTTATTTGGGTTTTTTGTATTAAGTTTTTTGGTTTTTAAAAAATATTTTTTAGATGTAGATAAACATAACACCTTTATTTTATTTATTTTTTTCTATGTGATGCCAGGGATTGAACTCAGTGCCTCACTCATGCTAAGCAAGTGCTCTACCACTGAGCCACAACCTTGGCCCAGTTTTTGAGTTCTTTATATATCTTGGAGATTAGTACGCTGTCTGAGGTGGGTATGGCAAAGACTTTTTTTTACAATTCTGTAGACTCTCTCATCACATTACTGATTGTTTCCTTTGCTGAGAAGAAGCTTTTGAGGTTGAATCCATTCCATTTATTGATTCTTGAATTTACTTCTTTTGCTTGGGGAGTCTTGTTCAGGAAGTCGGGTCCTAAGACGACAGGGTGAAGATCTGGGCCTACTTTTTCTTCTATTAGGCGCAGGGTCTCTGTTCTGGTGCCTAAGTCTTTGATCCACTTTGAGTTGATTCTTATGCAGGGTGAGAGATGGAGGTTCAGTGTCATTCTGCTACCTATGAATTTTCAGTTTTGCCAGCACCATTTGTTGAAGAGGCTGTCTTTTCTCCATGTTATGTCTTGGCACCTTTGTCCAGTATGAGATCACCACAGTTATGTGGGTTTGTCTCGGTGTCTTCTCTTTGGAACCATTGGTCTACATGACTATTTTTGTTAAATTGCTCTGTGTTTTAGTTTAAGGTCTGATATTGTGATGCCCCCTGCTTCACTCTTCTTGCTAAGGACTGCGTTGGCTATTCTGGGTCTCTTATTTTTCCAAATGAATTTCATAATTGCTTTTCGTAGTTTTATGAAGAATGTCATTGGGATTTTAATAGGAATAGCATTAAGTCTGTATTAAGTCTGTATAACATTTTTTTGGTAGTATGGCCATTTTGACAATATTAATTCTGCCTATCCAGGAGCATGGGAGATCTTTCCATCTTCTAAGATCTTCTTCAATTTCTTTCTTTAGTCTTCTGTAGTTTTCACTGTAGAGGTCTTTCACCTCTTTTGTTAGATTGATTCCCAAGTATTTTTTTATTTTGTGTTTTGGAGGCTATTATGAATGGAGTAGTTTTCCTGATTTTTCATTCAGTAGATTCATCGCTGATGTATAGGAATGCATTTGATTTATGGGTGTTAGTTTTATATCCTGCTACTTTGCTGAATTCATTTATTAGTTCTAGAAGTTTTCTGGCAGAATTTTTTGGTTCTTCTAGATATAGAATCATGTCATCAGCAAATAGTGATAGTTTGCGTTATTCCTTATCTATTTGTATCCCTTTAATTTCTTTCGTCTATTGCTCTGGCTTGAGTTTCAAGGATGATGTCAAATAGTAATGTTGAAAGAGGGCATCCTTGTCTGTTCCAGTTTAGCAGGAATGCTTTCAATTTTTCTCCATTTAGAATGATGCTGGCCTTGGGTTTAGCATATATAGCTTTCACAATGTTAAGGTATGCTCCAATTACCCCTAGTTTTTCTAGTGTTTTGAACATGAAGATATGCTGTATTTTGTAAATTGTTTTTTCTTCATTTATTGAGATGACCATATGATTCTTGTTTTTAAGTCTATTAATATGATGAATTATGTTTATTGATTTCCATATGTTGAACCAACTCTGCATCCCTGCGATAAATTCCGCTTGATTTTGGTGCATATATTTTAATATGTTTTTGTATGTGATTTGCCAGAATTTTTGCATCAGGGATATTGGTCTGAAGTTTTCTTTCCTTGATGTGTCTTTGTCTGGTTTTGGTATCAGGGTGATGCTAGCCTCTGCCGCAGTCCGGCTGCAGCAAAATAACCAGGGGGTGACGAGCAACTTGTGTAGATTGATACAGCAGGAGTGGGAGCCGTTTATTGTAGGACAGGAGGGGTATATATACATCCCACACAGCTTATCTAATTAACATAAACTAGATACAGCAGTCAACCAATATGGAATCTCCACACTTGATGGCTCCCTGGCGTTACTTCACAAACCACTCCCTCTGCAAAATGCCAGGCGCCATCCTGACTTGTTTACAGACTGTAACAGCCTCATAGAATGAGTTTGGAAGGGTTCTCTCCTTTTCTATTTCATGGAATACTCTGAGGAGTATTGGTTAATTCTTCTTTGAAAGTCTTGTAGAACTCGGCTGAGAATCCATCTGGTCCTGGGCTTTTCTTGGTTAGTAGGCTATTGATGGTGTTTTCTGTTTCATTACATGAAATTGATGTGTTCGAATCATGTCTGACCTCCTCGTTCAGTTTGGGTAGGTCATATGTCTCTAGAAATTTGTTGATGTCTTTGATATTTTCTATTTTATTAGAGTATAAATTTTCAAAATAGTTTCTAATTATCTTCTGTATTTCAGATATGTCCACTGTGATATATCCTTCTTCATCTTGTATTTTAGTAATTTGAGTTTTCTCACTTTTTCTCCTTGTTAGCATGGCCAGGGATTTATCTATGGTATTTGTTTTTTCAAAGAACCAACTTTTGTTTTGTCAATTTTTTCAATTGTTTCTTTTGTTTTGATTTCAGCTCTGGTTTTAATTATTTCCTGTCTTCTACTACTTTGGGTGTTGATTTGTTCTTCTTTTTCTAGGGCTTTGAGATTAATGTGAGGTCATTTATTTGTTGACATCTTTATTCTTCTATTGAATGCACTCAATGAAATAAACTTTCCTCTTAGTACTGCCTTCATAGTGTCCCAGAGATTTTGATACATTGTATCAGTGTTCCCATTTACACCCAAGAATTTTTTATTTCATCCTTGATTTCTTCTACTATCCATCCATCATTCGATTGTGTATTAGTAGGTTTCTGTATGTGACAGTAGCTTCTATTTTTTATTTTTATCATTGATTTTAATTTCATTGCCTTGTGGTCAGATAGAATGCAGGGCACAGAGACCATATCTGTTAGATATTTCTAGACCACTTCTTCCATCTTCCTTCAAGACCTTGGTTCTAGTCAATTGTAAAATATCATGGACATCACAGTTTTAGAAGCCATGGAATCAGAGCCATTGAAGACATGGAGCTGTCTTGCTCAGAGCCCAGGGCTGCTGAAGATCCTGGCACAGGGAGCTTAGCCTGCCTGAGGATGATGGCTCTGGATTTTCCATCTACGTCTCTCCTGGCCCAGCACAGCAACACCTATCCCAGGAACCAGGAGGGTCCCCCTTTGTTGTGTGCTGTGACCAGTGCAGCCTGCCAGGAGCCCAGGCACGGGGCAGGATGGCTGTCTGGAGTCCACGCCACTCCCAGCAGCCACAGAATCCTGGCTAGATTAGCTGGCCTCTCCTGCCTCCGTTTCCTCCTCTACTGAGTAGTTGTAATAAAGGCACCTCCTTCACAGAGGTGCTCTGAGGCCCCAGGAGCGATGCTTGCCTCAGTGGATCCCGCTCTCATCATCATCACCACATCACCGTTGACACCATGCTCCAGAGAACCACGGCCTGAAATCACCTTTGCTCTCATGAAGGACCTGTGCACTTCGATCTCTCACTGCCCATATCTAGATCAAGGGGATATACGTCTTGATATACAGACAAATAGACAGACAGACAGACTTATGTATCTGTGTGAAGGGACGCTTTCCTGCAGCCCTCCTGCCCCCATGGATGGTGGTAAGAGGGCAGGACTGAGCGAGCTCAGGATCTTCTCCCAGCAGTGTAGCCAACATCAGAGGCTCTGGACGCAGCTCTCTAAAAATAGGATGACTTTGGTTGGCAACAACTAAATTGAATATTCCAAAATAAGTAACATCATTTTGAATTTTTATGAGTGTGTAGTAATTAACTGTATCAATGGTGCACAGTGTGATATTTTAACACATGCACACACTTCACAGTGACCAAATCAGAATCATCTGCATTTCCGTCTCCTTATCATTTCTTTAGGTTCAGGAGCCTTCACGCTCCTCTCTTCTAGAACTTTGTAAAATATGTACCAGGCTTTTGTCACCTGCAGCTGTGCCACTTCTGGGATCACCAGAATCTACTCTGCCTAACCGTTCTGGAACCTGCCCCCTCTAGCCTCTGGCGATCACTCAAGCAGACCGTTTTATCTTCCCCTTATGAGACAGAATATGTCTATTGGTGTTGCTGACTCAGGTTTATTTCACAACATAACATCCCCACTTCTGTTATTCTTTCTGCAGATGATGGGATTTCATTCTTTTTTGCAGCTGAGTAATACTCCCATTTATATACGGCTACATTTTCTTCATCCAGCCACCTGTTGCTGGGCCCCTAGGCCGACTGCATCCCCAGCTATGGTGAATAGTGTCTCAGCAAGCACAGGAGTGCTGGTGTCTCTTTGGTGTGCTGATCCATATCCTGCGGTTTACACCCAGAGTGGGGATGGCAGGGCCATGTGGAGTGACACCTTGGTTCCCTTTCTCACCTCCTCACCAGCAGTCACCACTGTTTTGAAATCACTGCTCTAACCAGTGGAGACGTCTCTCCTTGAGTATGGGTTTGCGTTTCCCTGATGGAAGATGACGTTGAGCATCTCCCCATATATTCTTTAGCCATTTGTATTTATTCCTCTGAGCGATATCTCTCAGGTGGCTCGCCTGTTGGTAAGTGAATTACTTGGACTTCTTTACGACTCTGGGTCTTCACTACCCCATATGAGCCCCCTGGCAGAGGTAACTGGCAGGTCCCCCTCCCTGTGGCCTGCTGCCTCCTGCCTGTGGAGCGTGTAGGTGGACTCAGTCGGCCCGCGCCCTCTCCTTGCTGTGGCTGGGCAGTCTTCACAGTGTGGGCTGACCCTGCCTGTCTGCTCCTGTCCTCTGTGATCTGGGGCCTTTCCAACGGGTCATTTCCTGCGCCGCTGTCTTGAAGCCTTTCCTCCGGTTCTTCTAGCGGTTCCAGAGTTCCCAGCTTTCCATTTAGGGCTTGCATCCGTTTCGTGTTGATTCTTGTGCAGGCTGAGGGGCAGGGTCAGTCCTGCCTGTGGACACCCACATTTCCCAGCTCCACTGTTTTTCCTTTTGGTGGTACCGGGGCCTCGCAGACGCCAAGAGGGTGCGGCGTCCCCTGCCCTCTTGCCCGCTTTGTTGAAGGCTGTCCATCTCCAGTGTGGCTGCCCGAGGATCAGTCAGCTGGGGGTGGGCATGTTTCTGGCCACTCTGCTCTGGTCCACCCGTCTCTCTGTTTTTATCCTGGTGCTGTGTGGTTCAGGTCATCGTGGCCTGGGGTGTCTTGAACCAGGTATTGTGAGGCCTGCAGCTTTGCTTTTCCATGCAGGATTGCTTTGGTTATTTTGGTCTTTTGTGTTTCTTTATGAATTTTAAGATTTTTTCCTAGTTCTGTGAAGAAGGTCATTGGTATTTTGATGGCGATTGCAGTGAATCTGTAAACCATCACTGGGTAACATGGATATTTTAACAATATTAATATTTTTGACCCATGAACACAAGAGGTCTTTCCATTTGTGTATGTTGTGTGGTGTGTGTGTGTTACTCAATTTATTTTTGCAATATTTTGCAATTTTCATCATAGAAGTTTTTTACTTCCTTGGCTAAATTTATTCCTAGGTTTTTTTGTTTTTGCTTTCACAGTTATTGAGATTGGTATTGTTTTCATGATTTCCTTCTCAGCAAGTTCATTTCTGGTGTATAAAAATGTCAGTGGTGTTGGTATGCTGGCTTTGTATACTGCAACTTGACTGAATCCACTGACCCGTTCTGATCGCCCTCGGGGGAGTCTTTAGCTTTTTCTAGATGCAGAATCACATTCATGGTGATCAGGGACAACTTGACCTCCTCCCTTCACAGGTGCATGGTTGGTATTTCTTTCTATTGCCCAGTTGCTCTGGCTACAACTTCCAGTGCCATATTAATAAGACTAGAGAGATGGACGTGCTTGCATTGCCCCAGATCTCAGAGAAACTGGCCACGTTTTCATCATTTGATATGATGTTGGCTGTGGGATTCTTTGTTATATTGAGGTATGATCCTTCTATACCTAATTTTTTCAGGGTTTTTAATCTTGAAGTGGTGCTGAATTTTATTGAAAGCTTTTTCTGTATCTATTGACGTGAATTTGATTTTATCCTTCACTCTGTTGATTGATATGTTGTCTGTTGATCTGTGTGTGTTGAATCATCCTTGCTTCATTAGGAGGAAACCAACTGTTTTGACTTGTTCTTGGATTCCATGTGCTTGCATTTTGTTGACCTGTCTGCATCCATGGACATTGGTCTACAGTGCTCAGTTTTGCTTTGTTTCTGTCTATGGACACCAGGACAATTCTGGCCTCATAGGACCAGTTTGGAAAGGTTTCCTCCCTTTCAATTCTTTGAAATAGTTTAAGAATCGGCATTATTTCTTCAAGTGTTGAGTAAAATTCAGAGTGAAGCAGCTTGGTCCAGAGCTCTTTTTTGGCAAACGCTTTGTTACACATTTCATCTTATTACTTATTTTTCATCTGTTCAGGTTTTGTGTGTCTTCATGTTTCAATTTTTGGTAAGTTCCATATTTCTGCAAACTTATCCATTAATTTCTAGATTTTACAATTTGTTAGCCTATAGTTGTTCAATACAGTCCCTCATGATCAATTTTATTTCTGTGGTATTGGTTGTAATGTCTCCTTTTTATCTTCAATTTTACTTATTTAGGTCTTTATTTTTCTTGATTAATTTAGCTAAAGATTTGTTGGTTTTATCTTTCCAGAAAAACAACACTTTGTTTCATTGATCTTTAGTATTTCATTGATCTTTTTTCTTAGTTTCTCTTATTTCTGTTTTGATCTTTGTTACTTATTTTTTCTTCTACAAAGTTTGAGTTTAGTTGGTTCTTGCTTTCCCAGGTCCTTGAGATGCATTATTGTGTTGTTCAGAAGAACAGTTCTATTTTTCACACAGGTGCCTATTGGTATAAATTCCCTCTTAGTATTGCTTTTGATTTATCTTGTAAATTTTGATTTGTGATGTTGTATTTTCATTTGTTTTGAGAATTTTTAAATTTTTCTTTTGATTCCTCATTGACTCATTGCTGATTCAAAAGCATGTTTTTCTATCTCCATGTGTTTGTATAATTTGTAAAGTTTTTTGTTGCTGCTGACTTCCAGTTTTATTTCATTGTTATCAGAAAAGATACATGGAATGATCTTGATGTTTTTCATTTTGTGGCCTAATATATCATTTATTGCAGAGAATGTTCCATATGCCGATAAATAGAACCTGCGTCTCAAACTCTTGCATGATGTTCTATACCTGCCTGGCAGGTCCCTTTAGTTCATAGTACAGTTTAAAGTTTCTCTGTTGGAATTTTGTCTGGATGCTTTGTTGATGAAAGTGATGTTAATGTCTCCTGTTCTTGCTGTCTTGGGACCTTTCTCTTCCTTTAGGTCTATCAGTGTTTGGTTTATAAAACTGGCTGCTCCAACACTAGGTGCATCATTACATGTTCTTGTTGCATTGATCCCTTGATTATTATATAGTGATTTTCTTCATCTGTTTCCATTTTTTGTCTTAAAGTCTATTTTGTCTGATATGAGTAGAACTACTCCTGCTCACCTCCTTTGCATGGAATATTCTTGTCCATCTTTTCCCTTTTGGTCTGTGAATGTCTTTACTGGAAAAGTGAACTTATTGTGGCCAGCATAGTGTTGGGTCTTGTATTTTTGCCCGTTCTGCCAGCCTGTATCTTTTAATTGGGGAATTTGGTCCATTTATATTGAAGGTTCTTATTGACAGATGAAGATCACTCCTGTCGTTGCTTATTTTCTGTTGTTTATTTTGAGCGTTGCCATTTGTTCTTTTCTTCCTCTTATTGTCCATCTTTGTGCTTTGTGGGGTTTCTTTGCTGATGAAGTTGGATCTTTTCTATTTCTCTTTGATGTGTCTTCTATATTGTCACGAATGGTAGTTGTCCTTCCCTCATATCTCGATGTCTTATTCTCTTACGCACCTTTTGTCAGGCCCATCTGGTGGTGGTGGATTCCCAGTTTTTTCTTCTCTGGAAGGTCTTTATTTCTTCCTCATTTGTGGGGACACCTTTTCTGGATATAGCACTCGTGGTTGCAGGTTTTTTTCTCTCAGGACATGGAATGTCATTCCATTTCCTCAGGCTTCTAAGGTCTCTTCTGAGACATTGGCTGACTGTCTGGTGGGGATTCCCTTAAATGTGAGTTGCTACTTTAGTTTTACAGTTTAGAATTCTTTTTGCCTTGTACTTCTGACAGCTCAACTGCAGTATGTCATGGTGAGTGTCCATGGTGACCAGTCCTGTCTATCTAGGGCCTATGGGCCACCTAGATTTGAATGTCCAAATGCAGATCAGGGAAGTTTTCAGCTATTATATCATTGAATAGATTTTCTGGGCCTTTCCCTTTTATTTGCCTTCAATTTTCCCCAGAATTCAGGTATTTGTTTATTTATTGGTTCCCAAAGGTCTTGGAAACTGTCTTCATTTTTTTTTCCTGACCAGGAAACTTTAAAAGACCTGTTCTTAGGTTTGGATATCCTTCCTTCTTGATCTTGTCTGTTGTTGAGCATTTTTATTTGACTTATTAGTTCAGATCCAGATTTCTCTTTGATTTTTTTCATGATAAATTTGTCATTCATATCATGAATTGTTTTTCTAATTTCACTGAATCATCTGTCTGCATTCTCTTAAATATGTTTCCTTATCGTCATGCTTCTGACTTTCTATCAGACCTTTCATCAATATCATTTTTCCTATGCAGTTTGCTGCTGGAGAGGCACCGTGTTCTGTGAAGGGATCTGTAACCTTGTGTTCATATTCCTCAGAACCCTACATTGAGGTTTGTGCATCAGGGGGATCAGCTGTGTCTAACATTTTCATAAGGTGACTTTAGTAGAAAAGGGCTCCCCTGAAGCTGTGTCTTGGAGTGTCAGTTTGGAAAGCTGAATTGACTTTGGCCCTGGCTGAGTGCCCAGGACAGCTCCCAATAGTTTCAGTGGATCGGGAGTGATGCATGTGTGACAGGGTCAGAGAGCCCTTCCGTCTCCAGGGACCACCTGGGGAAGGAGGACCTCTAGCAGCCCAGGTGGGTGTGGTGTGACCAGGAGGGTAGGGCCCTGTGTGGCCACTGCAGCAATGGGAGTGGAAGCATAGGGAGTGTGAGGTTGGCCTGTCCCCTGCAGGGCAGCCTGCCCTGGTGCCCAACTCCAGCTGGGGTATCTAGGGCTGTCTGTGGCAGGGGCAGTGGAAGCTGTGCAGCATGAACACGTGTCCTCAGGCCCAGCAGCAACCCAGGCGGACTGTTCAGCTCAGCCTGACCATGCAGCGTGGCTGACTCTGTGGCCTGAGCATATTGTGGTGAAGGCTTGGGCCAGAACCTATAAAAGGATTTTTAATGTCTCCAACGCAAAATCATGATATAGTCTATGCTTCTGACCTGATCTTTACACACTGTACGCAGGTACTGAAATGCTTTCTGTACCCCATAATGTACATTTACTATGTGTCAATTTAAATATATATCATAGGAAAATAAAGGATTACATAAGATACAGTGATTAATAGATAAATAGTCAGGGCTTTGTGTTGGTGAGTTGTCCTCTGCACAGTCACCTACCATAGTTCCTCAGACAACAGGACAAAGAGGCTACGACCTTAGTCTCCAAGTTCTGCCTCTGTTCCTTTGGAAATCCCTTGACGTCTCTGTGCCTGCACATTCTCATCTATAAAGGCGATAATAAAGACTTCCACTTAGTACTCACCTGACAATTAAATTGACTGTTGTAAAAGTTCAGACCATAGGGAGCACTAAATAAATATATCCACTATTACTGCTTTGACTACGCTTCTGACGACTTAGCCACACCCTGCCTGTCCACCTGTGAGCCACTTCTAGGATCCCTTCTACACCTCCCATCACACCCCACACCAGGGCCTCCCTGTGCTTCTCATGATGGGAGCAAGGAGCCAGGAGGGAGGAGGGCTCAGCCCAGAAAGCTGAAGGTGAAGGGCATGATGTCCTGGGTGGGGTCGACAAGCCTTCCTAATGGGTCAGGTGGTAGGTGCTCCAGGGCTGGTGGGCTACGTGATCTCAGTCCCAACCACAGCCATGGGCCTTATTTTGGAGGAGTACGTTCTAAGACTCTAGAGGATGCCTGAAAGTTCAGATAGTACCACGCCCTGTATATGCCGTCACGTGGCATGTGGCACGTCTTGATCAACAATGGACCACATATACAGCCATGTTCCTGTACGCTGACATTGCCTGTGGTGGGGACTCTGTGATGTTCACGCAGTGGTGGACGCACCTGACAAGGTGTTTCCTGGGGAGCACGACGCCATTAAATGATGGATGAGAGTAATGCCGCAGCGAGGGGGAACTGAGTGATTCGAGGGCACATGGCGGGTGAGGGTGGGCATTTGGACAAAGGGCTGATTCACGTCCCAGCTGGGATGAAGTCGGACTGCCAGAGGTTTTGTCACAGGACTCGAGTGGCACAGTTAAAACCTATGAATTGTTTAGTTCTGGAATCTATTTTGGACAGTGGTCAAGTGCAGGTGAGTGGAACTGCAGAAAGAGACCCCACGGATGAGGAGCCTGTGGCTCTTGACGCTGCTGCCATCATCCAAAGCAGCCGTACCTCGCGAACTACACAGCATGACCCTCCAACAAAACTCCACTAATGAACTCAAACTATTATTATTCCTTGTTTTTTGTTTCTTTTCCCAACCATTTAAAAATGTTAAAGGCACTTTTCTGACTGGCAGGTGCTGGTCCTTGGAGTGGATCTACCCCAGGAGTGGATCAACCATGAATACAGTGCTTGCACAGGACATGAGGGCCACCGGCCACCTGGGGCTGGGAATCAGTTACTGCAGGACAGGGACTTGGGCAGATCCAGAACAAGCCTGGAGGGCTCACTGAGGCCACAGAGCTGAGGAGACAGCATGGGCCAGGCGCTGCCGGGAGGCCGACTTATTTTCAGTCCATTATTCTATATGCTATAGTCAGGTTTTTCACTGCTGTGACCAAGAGAACTGACAAGAGCGATTTTAAGGAGAAAAGGTTTATTTGGGGGATCAGGGGTCTGGAAGCCTCCGTCCATATGGTTCCATTCCTTAAGGCAGAACATCATGACAGAAATGTGTGACAGAGGAAAGCAGCGGGGGACATGGCACCCAGGAAGCAGAGAGAGCACGTCACTCAACAAGGATAAAACATATACCCCAAAGGCACATCCCCGGGGACCTCCAGCTGCCACCCGGTGAATCCCTAAGGGACAGTGATTCACTGATTCAGTTAACATGCTCCTGACTATCAACTCACCTCTGAACTGTCTTGCATTTTCTCAGTTGTGAGCTTCTGGAGGACATCTAATGTCCAAACCCTAACACTATAGAAGCCGATTTAGGTGAAGGAGCCTGCACTAAAGTCCTTCCATGAAAGCCCTTTGAGCACGATTCCGTCTTCAGGATTCATGTGCCAGGGTCTTTCAGAATGAAAGGATGCAAGATCGTAGGCCTGGGTCCCCCGGATACATTAGCGACAATTCAGCGGTGCTTAGAATTTCTTAATTAGTATTTTATTTCTTCAGCTTGAACTTCCACTGGCTGGGAAATTGCAATTATACCTGGAAGAGACTGCACATTATAACTCCATAAGCAGGTGCTTTGATTGATATAAAAGTAGGTCTTTGCTGAGAAAGGAAAAGAAACTTAAGACCTGGCACCAGAAGGAGCAGGTTTCAGGTGAAGGGACAGTGGTGGGGGATCCTTGTACTATCGACCTGGACACAATGTGGATGACAGCTTCTCGGTTAAGAAGGAGCCAAAGACAGAGGCCAGGCCCTGGGGTGACCACCTGTTTGGAACTGCTTCCCAGTTCTGAAAAGATGAAGGGTGCAAAAGCTCTCGACACTAAGCTCGTCCTCTGAGCTGAGGCCCCACCACGTCACAGGTACGACTCGGCTCAGGCCCAGGCTGGCCAGGGGCTTGAGCAGAGGCAGAGGGTCAGCTTGTGCATCGCCCAGCTGCAGGAGCCACTGTGTCATCGAGGGCATGTCACACAGCCTGGCTGGCTCCACAGCAATTGCTTCTCTGTGCAAGACAACGGAAATTTACCCAGTGTCCCTGTGTTAGAATCTGTAAACAAGTCTGGATGGCACATCCCTGAAAAAGAAGAGGCAGCAAGGAGAAGCTATGGGTCCTGGGCAATCATTCAGCTGTCAGTGGCTTCTCAGTTATGCCAGCTCTGCCCACCCTTGGCCTGAGCCCCTTTCTCCTGCTTTGAGGGATGTCACTCAGTGTTCCAGCTCTGGGCTATGGGCCCTTTCTTGGTGAGGGTGAGGCTGGAAAACAATGCGCTTCCAACACGTCTTCCTCCTTCCTGTGGCCATTGCTGCTTTAGCACACGGCCCCTTCTCTAGCCTGGACCAGAATTCGTGGGAGAGGACAGATAGGAGTTTGCATGCAGCGAGCACCTGGCACCTGAGGTCAGTTCAGGACGAGCTCTGAGAAGACAAGGAGAGTCCCTGTGCTCCCATGTCCCAAGGGCTCCTGTGCCTAGCAGAGCCGGTGTGCAGGTTCGGGGCAGCCTCGCCAGGCCACGCCCCACGCCAGGCCACGCCCCACGCCAGTCACTCTCCTCATCAGCAGCAGTGAGCAACACCACTGGCACCACCCCCACCTCCACATCCACTCAACCACTTAGCCCACCTGCTGCTTCAGGCTGGGCTCAGGCCAGCTCTGGTGGGTACACAGCCAGTCCACCTCCCCCCTCCTCAGCCTCCTCTAAGGAGAGCTCTGCTCTGGGTTCTTGTAGCCTGCTAAGAATTCTGGGAGTCGCAGCCAATCCCAGGTGTTCTGTACCTGTTCCTACCTCCTGCCCCTACCCTGCAGGCTTTGGAGCCCATGGGGTCCCAGAGCCCTCCCTGCCTCCTGGGCCTCCTCTTCTGTTCCTGCTCCACAGATATTCCTCCCTCGAGTCTCTTGCACTCTGATCCTGCTGGGCACAGGTTCCTGGAAGACCCCAAGCCACCTGTAGACCAGGGAGGATAGGGCAGCAAATTGGGTCATGCCTACCAGCTGCAGCCCTGCTGTCCCCAACACAGAGTAGTAGCCCCCTTTTCTCTATGTATAGTCCCAGCTTTGAGAAGCCACCTCTGCCCCTGGGCAGGGCTTGGACTTCTCGGAGACCCTCTTCTGTTCTGGCTGTCACCCCTGTTCCCATCTAATCAATACTGTCTTCCTTTAAAAGTGCCAAGGCCATCATTTGGGTCACTGCTACTTTATGAACTGCAACAGCCTCTGTGTGCACCTGAATGATGGTAGTGGAAGTGCCAACCCCTGTGCACCTGTGAGTCAGCCGGCCACAGCCCTGTCATCCCTGAGCCCAACATCAGAGAAACCACTCCCGAGAGGCCACTGGGCATGGTCGCCTGGATATTTTGTAGCGTGTGTGTGAAAAGCACCTGGCTGACCGCGCGGTCCACAGGGCTCGTTCCTTGTCGCCCCCATCAGATGGAGACTGAGGCCAAGAGGCTGCTGTGGCACGAGGGCAGCTGACGGCATGCAGAGAGGACCCAAGAGTGGGCGCCTCTCCTGGCTGTCCTGGAGCCTCGCTGTCCCAGGCTCTGCTCACTCACTGGCTCTGGGCACCGACAGGGAGGGAGAGGAGCAGAGAAAGGCGAGAGGCCGAGGAGTCTCAAGGGACCTGAAGACTGGGGGGCAGGGGGCTGCCTAGCCACCCCCACCTCCACATCCACGTAACCAGCGCTGGTGCAGTGCCGGTCACAGCTGCCTGCTCTCCAAGCCCCCGGCAGGCTCCAGGAAGCCCAGGTCCCGGCCCTACAGAAGCTCGATTTTAGCCGCATTTCCATTAAAATGACTAATGTGCTCTAGAGATGGCTCCTGCACCTGGGAAATGTGCTTAAGTAGGTAGATCTCTCCACGACACGCAGACTAAGGTGGAAACCTGGAGATGGGGCGAAGGCTGGCATGAAGTCTACCCTTTCCCATGGAGACTACTCCTGTCAGCTATCACTCACTTTCAACAAGAAGTGGGCCAGTGATAAATGTGGATTCGCTGGAGGTTAAGCAAATGAGGGTGTCCCTGTCTGCACTGTCATTGGACAGTGAGGGACGGTCACACTTGGATCCAGATGTAAGAGTGTCACAGATACATAAATACAAAACATAAATAAATAAGCCCTGCTCTCATCATGATGATCCCCGTGGAACCAGAGAGGTAGAGCTCAGAGCTCTCTCTGTGTGAGGCATCAGGCTCAGGGCAGAGGATGGCTCACGGAGCCACCTGCAGCCTCAGTTATCAGACAGAGCTGGTCACGCCAGCCATATGAGACATCAGAGGACAGGATGGCATCGGCTCCCAGAAATCCTGCTTTGCAGGTATTGAATGACCTGGCGAAATGCAAATCAAGTATCTGCTAATGAAGTGAGTTACAAACAACAACAATCTGCAACATGACCCAGAATTGGTCCACAGAAAGAAGGAGAAAGGAAAAATCTCAGAAAAAAAAAGAGAAACATACAACTCTGAATGCTGTTATCTCTGAATAACACGCGTGATTTTTATTTTCCCCTCCAGGGTGTCCAAGAGTGCAGCCTCTGGAGGTGTGACTCTCACCTGTCCACCTGTACTTCTGACAGCGTGTGGCCTCCGGCAGACTGCTTGACTTCTGTGCCTCGTTTCTTCATCTAAAGATGAAGATTAGGACAGCACTGACCTTACAGAGTGGTTGCGACAAGCGCCTAATCCAAGGTAAGCATTAGGCATGTGTTTATCAAGTACCATGAAAAATGGAATTTCCACAATTTTTGAATTTTCTGTTATAGACAAACATTGCTGCCATAGTTAAAATAAAAATAGTTGTTTTTAAAAAAGTTGTCATGGTTAAAGTGCTAGTGAATTGTAAAATGTGTCCTTCTTCCTCTTGTCCACTCCTGCTGGCCTGAGAATTCCCTGGAGAGGGAGTGGACGTCTACTCTGATTTGGCTGGTGAGATTGTGAACTGTCATTCTGGGTCAAGTAAAATGTGTTCACCGTGTGTGTGTGTGTGTGTGTGTGTGTGTGTGTGATCCCAGCCCAGAACATCCTCTGAAAAAGCACTAAGTCGTGGGGTGTGGCCGTGCAGGGGAGGACGAGGAGAGGGGCCATGTGAACAAGGAGGCGGGTCTCAGGAGCCCCTGTTGTTACACGAAAGAGAAGAAGGAGGCTTTGTGGGTGAATTTGTTTATTCGGCAAGTATTTATTGAGCATATGCTATATATATGTGTTTGTCAAGTAAAAATAATCAATAAATAAAATCATATTTCTATATCCCAGGCTGTGAACAATACAGACAAATGTCCTGCCCACATTGGGGTCTTACTGTAGCAGAGGAAAAAATCAATCAATAAATAAAAAATGAGAGAGAATTTAAAAATCCATGAGAATATAAAAAAGCAGATGACAGTAATGCTGTGGAGGAAAATTAAGCAAGGTAAGGGACAGAGAATGGCATGGGTGTCCCGCTGCATGGGGCAGTCAACATTCCTGGCAGGAGAATCAAGAGAAAGGGCCCTGAGGTGGGTCAGCTGAGCAAGACTGGCTGGAGCTGCAGGGGTCGGAAGAGCAGGCTGCTCTGGAGCTGGGTCCACAGGAAGGTATCACTGAAAGACCAGGAAAAGGAGACTGGCCCCGAAAGGGACGTGGGATGGGAAGCACCGCGGGGCAGTGGTCAGCCTGGGGCACGTTCCAGTGGACATGGCTGTAAAGATAGTCATGTGGTGCGTTGCTGGTGGGGCAAAGGGACCAAAACAAGAAAGTCAGAATGTTGGGTCAATCTGGCTAGAAAGCGACTCGGGGGAAGTGAAGCACAAGGCCTTGCTCTGATGAGGGGTTCTGCGTGAGGACTCTGCCTGCCTCCCGCCCAGGCCAGGGTCCAGGAGTGCCATTTCTGGACACTGAAACAACTTTCCCTCCCAGCAACTTCAAGGTCTGCCTGTGCTGCTGCTGTCTGTCTTGACCCTCAGGCCAAAGGCCTGACCAATATGGCTCCCCTTCCAGAACCCACGGCAAACAGGGGCCGCCTGGCTCTCTGTGGTTTTCTTCTTTAGAAAGGAAGCTCACGCCCAGATGAGCACTCCGGGGACCCCTTCCACCTCCGTGGCCCGACAGATCGATCCACAAATTGGCATTACACCCAAAGAGGCAAATGGAGCCTTTCTCTAGAATGTTCTTGGTCCACAGAACACCGGGCTGGAGCATGGACACCAGGCAGACAGCCAGCAGTGAAAGGAAGGACGTGGAAAGAAGATGGCACTGCACACAGGACACGCAGATGAGCAGGAGTGGCAGTGGCAGGCGTGTGTCCGTTCCTAGTTCACCCAGGGATGCAGGCACTCCCTCGCCCGCCCCAGGCTTGGGTCAGGGAATGACCCAACAGCCTCTCAGAAAACTCCCTCATCCAGACTCTTTTTCTGACTCTTAGACTTAGACAAAGCTAGACTAGCTCGGCCTAGCCCCTAGGTTGCCTTGGGAAAAACCCTTCCCTCAGGAGCCTTGTCCTTGAAGGCCGGCTCCCAGACATGAGGCCACCCTCCCCACTTGCTGGGCGGAGGGGTCAGAAGCAATGCCTTTCTGTACTGTGTCACATCAAAACCCATGGGCTGCTGCACACTCAGCGCGGCCCTTTGGCTCATGCATTTCTGTAACATCATGCATCCATCATCAGAAAATGCCAATCCACAGAACTACACATATGCAATAACAAAATAGGATAATTATTAAAGTAACATCAGAAGAATATTAGGAAAATGCCAAGTTCAATATATTTTTACATTTTTTAATTGAAATTTATCATCAGAAACAAAAACTGTCAGTTGTTTTCTTTGGAGACACTCAATGTGCTCATCTTCATTCCAGAGTCTGAGTAACTGTGATTTTCAGCAGTTCCTTCAGGGGAAGATGATGTGAGAAAACCATTGTGGATAGTTTAGCTGGCAACTCCAACCATCACAGAAGCACTTGTCGCAGAGACAAGAACCTCACTTGTGCCTGTGGGAGGAGGCCTATGTGCTCTCATGGCCTGTCACCCAAACAGCCAGACATGAGCTTAAGGGCCAGCATTTAGCAACATTCATTATTCTGTATAATTTAAAATATTCTTAAATAAAACAGCTTCCTTTCATGCCTTCTTTTTTTTCTTCTACCTTTTTATGCACATGCACAGCAGTGAAGGATCCAATGACTGCCATTAAGTGTGACACCATGGGTTTGTTCAGGCTGAGCACTTTACCCACTGTGTGGTTAACATCACCTCGGGCCCGCCTGCATGCCCAGCTGTTTGGTCAAAGACCAGTCTAGATATCACTTTAGATACTGCTATTTCTAGATGAAATCACTACTTAAATCAGAAGATTTTGAGTAAAGCAGATGACCTTCATAACATGGGTGGGACTTATCCAAGCAGTTGAAGGTCTTAAGTGAAAAGACTGTCCTCCCCGTGGAGGAGGGAATCCTGCCAGAAGATGGCCTTTATATTCCAGGCTTCAACATCATCTCTTTCCTGGGTCTCCAGCCTAAGGGTCTGCCCTGCAGCTTTCAGGCTTGCCAACTGTCACAATCACATGAGCCAGTTTTTTAAAATGTATGTGTACCTGTCATAATTATCCGTATTATCCTAATCTCCACCCCCCCAATCTTCTCTGGCACTCCCCCCTCTATTGTTCCAGTCTGTCTGTAGAACACTGACACATACAGCCACCATCTCTTTTATACCATCAGTGAAAATGCCTACATGGGACAAAAACAGCAAAAAACATATTGACATTATATCAAGAAAAACTTTTTATGAGATGATATTATGGATGTGTTTTTGACCTCACAGTCTACAGAAAAGATCTCAGGAGCACCAGAGGTGCCTGATTCACACTGGGAAACCCTTGACCTAACCTTTGCCTCCTGACCTCTCTGCCACCTCAAGTCAGGCAAACAACTGGACCGTCAAACCTGATTGTCAGGGGGGCCTTAGCACCCTTGAGAAGACAGCAGGGCCCAAGTGCCTGGCTTCCTGGATGGCTGTGTGCCACTCAGCCTGGGCTGGCTTCCTGACACCATTTCCCTGAGCACCCTCGGCTCAGAGGCTTTTCTGATAATCTTACTTGGTAACAACGTCTTCACAGTCCCTGCTCCTGCTGTTCAGGTGCAACAGCCATGCATGTTCTGCCCCCATACCTTAGGAGAAATTGAGCCATCACTGGACGTGAACGAAACAGGACATGTTCTCTATGCCTTGTGTGCCCTCGACTCAGCCCGGGAGGCACAGAGCTGGGAAGAGGCCGGGCAGGTCCCCCAGCCTTGGCTGCGATCTCAGGAAGCTCTGGACCAAAGCCAGGCCACCTCAGGAAAAAGGAGACAGGGAAGAAACATTCCACAGTTGGTGGTAAAACTGTCTCTTTGCCGGAGGGGACGTTAGCATTCAAGTTATTAAACGAAGCAGCCCATGGAGAAGCAATTCATACCATCGTGAATGGATTAGTGAGATGTGATTCTGCTCACATTTCAGTTTCAATTATTCCAAATGAGTGCACGATTTTTAATGTTCAGGAATTGTTTTGAATGTCTCTAGAAATGCAAAAAGTAAATACGTTTCCCGTCGGGGCCTCTGAAGAGGGCTTCCCATTATCTTCTTGTCTTTTTTTTTTTCTTCTTTCCTTTACTGCACCTTTTTTGTGCCAGGTTGACCAGTTGCCCTGTTCAGGTTTGGGGCTGGTGACTCCTCTGTGTTTATCAAGGTGTACAATTTTGAATACCAGGGAAGACCCGAGAAGGGCCTGTTGTTGTTCTCGATCAACCTTCTCAGGTGTTAAATCCTGGGAAAAACCTGGAGCTGGAGAGGTGAGACCCTGTCCCTACAGCCTGTCTCCATGGGTTCCCTGGAGAAGGAGGATAATTGCGCTCCACAGCGAGAGCTGCAGAGGTGTTTGCCCCTTCCTGACTTCTACAGTGAAGCAGCCCAGCCCAACAGAAACCAACCCGCAGCTCTTGGGACGATCATGAACTTCGAGTGCATCACAGTGGGCACCACCTGAGCCCTGCTGTCACCCAGGAGAGATCAGCTCAGGACGGCCCTGCTTGCTTCCAGGCACACACACTGGCAGCTCGGCTGGACCTGGGGATCAGCCTTTGCTGCCCCTTCACAGGAGTCTACGTTGAGCAGCAGCAGACAGACATGCTCCAAAAGTGAAGTCCAAATGCAGAAATCCTGCGAGTTGTAGCTGGTGGGGGAACCAGACCTGCCTCTCAGACATGGTGTGAGCGGATGGGGGATCCCCATTTCCTGGGAAATCATGGCTCCACACATCTCATTCACCAAAGTGTCAGGAAAATACTACAGACTAAGTATAGAAAAGGGATGCCCGCCAGACATGGAGCCTGCTGATCACAAGCAGGGAGGCGTGTCAAAGAAAGACCAGGGCAGGGGTGGAGAAGGAGCAGAGGAGGGAGCATTCAGGCCCAGAACAAAGGATGTGCAGAACTGGACATTAGGCTGCTCACATGAATCCCTGAGAAACATGACCCCCGGGTGTGGGGATCTGAGAACCTCCACTTCATATGTCACATCTTCATGTATCTATTCCTATCGCATTCCATGTGCCAGTCCTCACCACAGAATCCATCTAAAAAGCCCAATTTAAACCAGTGTATTGGATATGTCACTGAGCACCAGGGCCACCCAGAACCTGGAGCTGAAATCCCTCGTGGCTCCTCAGGGACATGGCTGGCTCTGGGCTTTATTTTAATTATTACACATTGCAGATGCTGTACATGCGAAGAGATCAACGTGTGCTTTGGGGCACAAGCCTACGAAAATGCCGTCTCCCTCCAGTTCCTAGTTTCAGAGCCTGACTTAAGCAGATTTTGTTCTTTTAATGAGCTGAGAAGCATCTCCAGAAGTTAGAAGCAATAAGCAAACTGCTCCCTCGTCACTTCTACACCTGAGTTAAAAAAAAAAAGTGTCCATCCTTATTCATTTTTTGCTCCAGGTTAAAAGACAAATTAGAAGAAGCCCCTTGAGATAGATTTTCACATTTTGGAAATCCGCACTCCTTCTAGAATGAGTCTTGCGTTGGCTGTTAAGGAGGCTCCACCCACTCACCTGGGCTGACAGGATAGATAGGGCCGACTTTCTTTTTGCTGCAGGTGGAATCCTGCAGAAGAGCTCAATGTGGCTCCTTCTATGAGTATCTCAGATGATGCAAGGACTCACGTTTTGGGAGAACTGGGAGACGTACCTGACCGTTTTATCATCCTATGTCCAGGAGCCCAGGGCCCTCCAAGAAGAAACGAGGGAAGGGTATCAGGGTTATCATCTTAGTAACTGTATGGTGTGAGGCAGAGAGCAATGGGGGCCTTCAGAGAGAAGACTGACTCACCCCAAGTCAGATGAGGGGCAATTGAAGCATGTTTTATCAACCCTTAGTTTTATATTCTAGTCTCAGCCATCCACAGGATCGGAGTGTCCTCTCCTAAGAATGGAGCCCACTCTGATCTCACCCGTAATCAGATAACTATACCTTGCTTATTCAGGAAATAGAAATAATCTAATTAAGTGACGTGCATGTGCCACTGAAACTGTGCCACGACATTTTCTCTTCTTCCCCCCTTGGTATACAGTAAGCTGTGTGCGTGTGCGTGTGTGTGTGTGTGTGGTGTGCATGTATGCTTTTCTGAGCATTAGTGTTAAAGTCAGTGACTGCTCTAATAAGGGGGTATTCGGGTGCTCTAAGGATTTTCGAATTGTTTTCCCACTATTCTGAAATACAAATATGTCACAAAACTAAAAAGAATCTGCCTCGAATCCTCTGTTAGTGGATGTGGTAAGAGAAGAAACCTATTCAATCAAATATCATGATTAAGGCCTGGTTATCAGGTTTACACCTAACCAGATTATCCACTTCTAATAATCTTAAGAATTTTTCAACAGAGTAAGCACATTGGAGTTCTGCTGAACCGGCACTAAATCAAATCCCCACCAGGCTCCAGGGGAGCCACACAGAGAAGCCTGCTGTCTCTTCCTGCTCCCCCCGAACTACTCACAGTTCTCGGCCTGGCTTGGACCTTCTCCCTGGACAGACCCCGTCCACATACAGATTCTGTGTGCCCTCAAATGCTCTTAAGCAGACGTGCTGGTCACTTAGAAAGTCAAGAACACTGGACGTGTTCTCTAATCAGATGTGTATCACGCAGCTTTCATGAGCCAGTCCGAGGCCTGGTACCAACCGGCAGAGATCACAGAGAAAAGGGGGACAACATGCAGATCAGCAAGTAATGACGGTCTCTGATCATGACTAGGGCTCAAGAGAAGCTCATGCAGAGTGACCCGTCCTGACCCAGGAACAGGACTACCATGCTATACTAGTCGGCATTGTAAAAATAACACTTTGTTTTTTTAAAATAGAAAGCCGATTTAAGGACAAGCATTGCCTCCACAGCTGCACAATATTATTCTAGGTTAATAGACTTTCCCTGAAAGGAATCCTGAGTGACCCACAAAGAGGGAGCCCCATTTGGCTTCTCTCCATTGCACAACAGGCTCCAAATTTTTGAATTTTTTCAGGAAAGAACCAAGAAGATGTGACCTAACTGGGAAGTTGATTCCACTTTGAACAATCCTCATCATGAGGTAACAATTAGAAATTTTGCTTTTTGTAATTTTCAATTAAATGAGGCTGATTCCTAAATTACTAAACGAGTTGCATGTGGTCTGCCCTCTCACAGATCATTCTGTGGACTCCTTGTTTTTCTAGATATTACTCTACCAGTTTCCCCAGTAAGTCCTACATAATTTTCCATGATTTTTAAAACACTTGTCTTGGTTTTTTTTTGTTGTTGTTTGTTTGTTTGGTTGGTTGGTTGTTTTGTTGTTGTTGTTATTTATTTATTTATTTTTATTTAATTGGAATGCATTACAATTCTTATTACACTTATAGAGCACAATTTTTCATATCTTTGTATATAAAGTGTGTTCACACCAATTCATGTCTTTATACATGTACTTTTTTGTTGTTTTTAAGGTGACAGCATTGCCTGCTTCCCGTGTCACACAGCACGATGCTGTGAGGTCCAGTACCTTATGGAAGGTAACGTCAAGTGCCGCAGCAGATGTCTGGCTTCAAGGCTGACACTTAGTGCCCTTAGTGGAGGGCACTAAGCCCTCCACTCTCCCTACCCTTCCCACTCTGTAATACGTTGTCATTAGCCATGGTCACCCAGATGTACAGTAGACCCCGTGAAATGTACTTCTCTTGCCCAACTGTAGCTACCTGTCACTCGACCAGCCTCTCCCCCTCCGCCCAACCACTCCAGTCTGGAGGTAGATTGAGCAATGCAGAATTTTCAATGGCAACCGCTGTCTTTGGCACCCAGAATCCAGAATTGTACTCACGTGAAGCCTTTTGGATGCTCTTCATTCACTCAACTCACTTTCCCACTGGTCCCCTGATCCTTCCACTAACTAAAACTACCTAAGCTTTTCTATCGACTCTTCCTGATCCAAACTTCTCCTTCCTACTTCTTTACTTTTACTATTTATCTAGTTTCTTGAACTTAATATTTAAATCATGCACACGTTCATCTTATTTAAATATTTATTGGGACTATTGTTTAAATAAGACAAAATTCCTTAAGTATTGAAATCAAATAAAAGAGCTTAAGGCTATAATTGTAGACCTAAATATTGCTTCAGTTGTATCCTACAGGTATTTTCAGACTGAATTCCATTGTTTTAATCATTTGAGAATTTCTATTGTTATTAAGCAAAAAGGTTAGCAAAATGTGTTTTTGCCGTATTGTCTGACAAGGTCCAATTCTGCTATAAAGTCAAAGAAAAATAAAAATCCCATAAGAAGAGTTGAGCATGGATCTTAAGAAAACTAGTAGTTCATGAGACACAGCCACACCTTAGGGTGGGGTCAGTATAGCTCTGAGTCATGAGGTAGTAAGTGGGAAAGGTGACGTGGGTAAGATGCAGGTAGAAATCCAAATACAGAAAATAACCAGCCTATAAGGCACGCCAACATTACAGTGAACATTTTCCTTTGTTTTGGAGCTGGTGGTGGAACCCAGGGCTTTGCACACAGTAGGTAACATATTAACACCAAGCCCCATCCCTAGCCTGAGAGAAGAAATTCTTAAACTATGACGTTACAAAGATGATCACAGCTTATGGATGGAAAAGGGCAGAGAACAGCTCACATTGCCTCTGAGCTGATAATAATGTCTCCCCCAAATTCGTCCCCTCACTGATGACTGACCCCCTCTATGGTCCAGTTCAGTGGGGAAGCTGAGGTGGTGGGAAGAGGGGCGGCACCCAGGACCACCCTGTCACCTAGACCCAGGTCTTTGCAGCTCATCACTATTTAAACTTACTGATGTATTTATTCCGACTTGTCCTCACCCTTATGGGTTTGCCTTTTAGTCCTGCTTTCCGGTTCATTTTGGTTTTGCCGTAACATGGCTTAGTTACCTTTCTGTCAGAATCTGTGATGGCGACCAACACTTCCTCTGCAAGAGAGGCTGAGAAACGCAGTCTCCTCCTCAGGGTACAGCAAACCTAGTGAAAACTGGGGTCTTCACCCCAGGGGAAGAGAAGGACACTGGAGTGTTGAGGGCCACCGCCGAGTCGGGATGACGCATGGCATTTTTGCCAGAAGTAGTGGTTGAGAGGTGACGCCAGCGAGCCATTGAGATGATGACTTTTGAGTTCTCGCGGAGTTCCCGTTGAGTTCCGCTTGAGCTCTCTCTCGCAGGGATTCCAGGAGAGTTCCCATTGGTTGGGGAAGTGCCGGAGGAGGGATATTTCCAGTTGGTGGTTCCTGGAGGAGCCGCGTGGGTGGTGTTCGGGAGAATTCCCGGGGAGCGTGTGTGGAGTGTGCTGGTGGAGTTCAGAAATAAAGTTTGTTCCTGCTTCAGTGGCTCGTGATTTGTGCCCAGCCAGACTGTGGCACTGGGGATGACCAACTGCGGCCACAGACTCCACTGTGGACCCACAGACACTTCTGGACATCAGGAATGGAAGGATGAGAGGCAAGGATTCATTCTGCAAAGGGAAACCAACACCTGGAAGTCTGCTTTCCTGCCCGTCTGAACGCACGATGGACACAGCCTACAAGGGCTCCTGCGTCCTCGGAGGACTCTGAGAATGAGGTGTGAGCCCACAGAACAAACTGGACAGCAAGAGGACTTTCAGCCAAAGAACTGGGCAGCATCAGAAAAGGAAGGTGTGACTTTTCCTGGTGGAACAAAAGGGACGCATGTTTGCGCCCCTGTAAATTTGTAAGCTGAAGGTTTGACCCCATACGTCTGTGTGTGGAGGTGAAGCCCCCAGTGAACTCACGGAGGTGAGCTGACGTCACAAGGCCCCACGGCCCTCATTTGGTAAGATTAGTGTCCTCATAAGAGGAGCCGTCACAGAGCTGTGTGTGTGTGCACGCTCTCATCAAAAGAAGGCCCTGTGAGGGCACTGTCCCCTGCTGGGAAGAGAACCTTAAGAAGCTGTCCGCCAACACCTCCATCTTGGACGTCCAGCCTCCAGAGCTGTGGGAATGCATGTGTCTGCATGAGCCCCTCCTGCTGTGACCACCCAAGCTGGCGATGGCGCTGACGTCACAGTGGCACTATCAGAGGCGCGGGTTGACCTCTCCCTACCAAAAGTATCTTTGACAGTGGGCCTTGGCCCTGTGCTCCCCAGGTGTTGGGGGAACCTGAGCTTCATGGCATAAGTCGGGGCAGAGCCAGAGAGGTTATCTGGGGACTCTTTGTGAGGCCACCTAGGAGGTGAAGTTGGCAGCATGGTACCCAAGACAAAACAAGATGGTGACCAAGTGCTGAGGCGGATGAATGATGATAGGCACAGACCCCTGGAGATTGGCAGGAAAGAAGTTTCTAACCCAGTGGAGGAAATCTATGCTTGGACCAGCATCTTCTGATCACAGAGCTGGGGACAACATCACTGGGATGAGACCCTGCGTCCTCTGACTTTGGCTTCACGAGGTTGGAAGAGGAGAGCACCACAGAAAGAACAGACACACCATGAAAGGAATGTGCAGGGGGGGGGGCTCGAGACAGCCAGGACCTGTGTCCACTGTTCCCCTGATAAATCGAGTCATCCAGAGCACGTTGTCTGCTCGGCCCCCAGCTCTGGGCTAGAGGAGCCACATGGCTGTGCTGGCGAGGGTCCATTATTTGTCTCTCCCATATGTAAATTGGTGCCTTTCACTGGGGTGTGCTCTTAGAACTGCATTCTGTTAGCCAGTCCCTCCACAGATGGTCAGCAGAGGCCCAACGGCACCAGGCTTTGATGTACGGAGGGGGGGGGGACACGTTTTCTGTCATTTATGTAAATTATATCTTTTTGGTTTGAAAATCAAAGAGTTGTTTGAACTGCCAATTCTACCCCCTCCATTTGGAATCTGACAAGTATTTGAAATACTCGCATCATTCAGGAAATGACCTAGGCTCTCAGGGGGCTCAGTGGGCTGGGCCAGCTGTGGGCCCTGCATGCAGGCCCAGCTGGGCCTGTGAGGGTAGGTGAAGGGACACGGGGGTCTTATCTCAGAAAGAACTGGAGAGGGGGAGATGGTGTGCACACATTAGCTCTCAGAGACAGGTTCTCCAAGGAATGCTGGTGCTCATGGTGGGTAGAACAGCTCTGCAATGGGAGGGCACGTGCCTGATGAGCCATGAGGGTATTCCAAAGGGTGAGGGCAAGGGGAAGCTTTTAAAGATGGAATGAGGGGCTGTGGTTTAGAAGTGAGGTGCCCCCAAAAGTCCACATGCGAGACAATGCAAGAAGGTTGAGAGGTGAGATGACTGGGTTAGGAGAGGTGAGATGACTGGGTTAGAAGAGGTGAGATGACTGGGTTAGGAGGTGAGATGACTGGGTTAGGAGGTGAGCACAGACCTCCCTCTGCTCCTGGCTGCCCTGTCCTGAGCTGCTTTCCTCCGCCGGCCTCTGCCTCTCCTCGGGACCAGAGCTCGGGAGCCGGCTGACCGTGGACTAAACCTCTGAAACCATGAACCAAAACAACTTTCCCTTCTCCTCTGGTTCTTGTCAGGCCTCTTGGTCACAGTGACCCCAAAGCTGGCTGAAACAGAGGATTATGTCAAGTACTTTTAAACAATAACAATCCTTGGCTGTAAGGATCAATAACAAGGTGGCAAAAACTCAAGATTAAACAGGTAATTTGGGGGCAGATGTCCCTGCAGAAGTCTTCTGTGTAAGCCTGCAGTGGCTTTTGTGTTAGATGGCAGTTTCTGCAACGTTTAATGATAGTTCTTGTTGTCAGGAACCAGTGTGTGATGTCCCTGTTTCGAACTGCTTTAGCATCTGCCCTGAGTGATAAAAAGTAGAAACCAGCCATCAGCCAGCCTCAGCGGCCTGTGTCTGGGTGCTGGGGTTGGCAAAGGCTGGGCAGAGAGCTCACGTGGCTTCTGGGAACATCACAGGATGCTAAATTAAAGGTCCAAGAATTTTTAGGAGACGGTTGCAGCAACCCGGAGATGGCGGGGTGATGAGGGTGAAGGGATGCTGCAGGAGGGGAAGAGCGAGTGTAGGGTGCCCGTGAACTCTGGGTTGCGAACTGGTGACGTCACACATTGCCGGTGGGCCTCCAGGACAGGATTGGGCTGAGGGTGCAGGTCAGATCTGGAGAGGCTGTGTTGCAGTGGGACAGGGAGGTGGCGCTTTTGGCAAAGTGGAGTGCCCTTGGTTAGTGGATGGGATGATGGTAGCCAATAGCACAGGCAGTGGACAGAGTAACAGGAACAGAGTGTAGGTTCAGTGGGTGAAGGGGTGGACGGGAGTTCAGAGCAGGATAGAGGGTGCAGACAAGTTGACTTCCATGGGAAAGAGAGACAGGGACACGTGGCACTAGGGGAGGTTGGCGGTTTATTTGGCTTGTGCTCTTCTCCTTTATCAACAAAAGAAAAGAAACATTGAGGTTGGTTTAAATGCCAAGACAATATGCAATAGAGAAGAGAGCTCCCCGGGCCACCCTCCTCCTGAAACCACTGCCCACTACCAGACACGCCTCTCTGAATGCTGTGCCAGGCTCTCCATTAGCCAGCCTGCCATGGCAGGCCATGACCCGCCCAGATATGTCCATGCCCTGATCCAGGTACCTGTGAATGTGACCATTTTTGGAAATAGGGTCTTTGCACACGTAACCAGAATGAGATCAAATGAGATGCAGTCGAATCTTCAGTCAATGACCAGCAACCCATAAAGAGGGAATGGGATGCAAGGACACTCACAGGGAGAATGACATGTGACAACAGGGGGAGGTTGGAGTGCTGCTACCACTAGCTGTGAGACGCAAGGACACTGGTCACCACCAGCCATAGCAGCTGGAAAAGTGCTCAGGAAGAGTGTGGCCCTGCTGGGACGTTGATGCTGGACTACCCCAGGACCGGAAGAGAGGCCACAGGCTACAGTCGCCTGGCATAGCCCCGCCCACCCCAGTGGACCCCTCCTTCATCCGTCCCTCCCTCGGGTGGGAGGTGCATGTGGCCCTGCAGCCACCAGAGCGCTCCCCACTCCGTGTTCCCTCCTACTTGTTTCCTTCCTGTGTTCCTACTGGTGTCTCCTCTCTTCCGGAAGCTTCTTTGCCTACCTTATTGCCTCCAAACCCTCCCCATCCTTCTAAATCAAGTCCACAATAGACTTCAGGCCCCACAGAGAGCCCACCTCTGGGTACCCGCCACCCCCTGTGGATGCACTTTGCCACCCTGACCTTGTCATCTTCTGCACATCCCGGCTCATTCCAATGCATCTTCAGCCATATCATTAACCTCTCAGAGTAAAGGCGGAGCCATCTTTGTCTCCCCAATACTGTTGAAATGGTCTCTCTTTTGGGGTCTCGCTGGGAAATAAATTCCCCGTAATAAAGACAATTTAATAAGGAAAATACAATTTGGAGAATTAAATATAAATATTTTAAAGAAATTGAAACAGCCCATAGGCAAATAAAACATCCCAGGGATAGCAACACGAGGAGACCCCCTCCACCGGAGGCCAAGGGCAAGGGGAGAAGAGTCGGGCGGGCGTGGGGCCACCAGCAGGAGGGCACCACAGAGGCACCACAGATGGTGCAGGGCTCCACTCAGCCCAGAGATGTGGTGTCCTCTTCCTCCCAGCCCAGCCTGAAGCCAGCTGGTGGGGCAGGATCCTGGCTGTTTCCAGCTCACGGTCTTAACACAGAACACAGAAGGACCCAGGAGGGATCAAGAGCAGGCAAGTGGCCGGCACACACGCAAGGGCTAGAAAGTTCTCAGGTAAATGGGTGAATGACTGGAATGTCACATCACAGGTGGGGTCAGGCAGCTAGGAGGATGCACAGACTCTGGAGTAGAAGGGGTCCTGGATGAGGGGGATCTGGGGGCCCTGCAGGGGGCTGAATAATGATCCTCCTGCACAATGCCCACATCTAATCCCCTGCACCTGTGTATCTGCTGTACAAAGTGAAATAGGACTTGCTGTTGACACTCACAGGTGACCTTGAGATGGGGTCAGGTCCTGGACTGCCCAAGTGGGCCCCAGCATCAGCACTATAGACAGACAGGTGCAGGAGATCAGTAGGAGACACGGGATGACCACAAAGGAAACGAGTGGCCCCAGAAGCCAATGTAGCAAGGGAGCAGAGCCCCTTGAGCCTCCAGAACGATCCAGCCCTGCCAGCGCCTCGATTTCAGCCCCAGAAGAGGACTGAAGACTTCCGACCTCCAGGATGGTGAGAGAATAAATGTGAGAGCTAAGCCACTGGGTTAGGGTGATTTCATCACAATAGCAGCGAGAAACCCACACGTGCCCTCCAGAGCAGGGTTGGACTCGAGGAGGCAGAGGAAGGAGGTGGACAGGAGGTGAGGGCATGCAGTCCTAAGGAGTGCACTGGTGCTAAGCTCAGTGGAAAGACAGAGTGAAAGGAGGAGATTCTCCGTTGATAAGGGACACGCTGGGGAGGAAGATGGGTGGGGAATGGGAGGCTCTATGGAGGGCCCTGGAACTGCTGCTGAGGAGCAGGGGTTGGGAGTGGCTGCCAGGGAAGCAGCAAACCCAAGAAGACACTCGCCAGTGACCACGCGGCCACGCCACACAGACCCAGTGGCTCTGAGTGGAATGGGGTCAGTACCGTGTGATGCCGGTACGTGGAATTAGACCGACTTCTTCAAGAAACATGGCCCATCTCTGGAGTAGAGGGAAGCTGGATGAGGGGGATCGAGGGCCCTGCAGGGTCTTTGTGCTTTATTTACTATTAGGAGGTCCTTTCTGTTTTCTTTCCTCTTGACCTGTATTGCCCGACACTTGCTTGGATTTCCACTAGGAGATCTAATGCAAATTTAGCTTATTTTTTAACTGATAATGGGTAACTTCAGTCAAGACCCACAAAACTTCCATCTCTTTTGATTTCCTGTGGTCTTAATAGCCATTTATCATTGTTGGAAGCTGATCCTCTCCGAAGCCACCTCCGGGCAGCCAGCATGGAAATTCCATCACATTGGTGTGTTTTGTTTAACTTTAAAAACTCCTGATGGGAACTTTCCTGAAATTAACCTTATTTTGTCTAAAATTACAGTTAAGTCCCCCTAATCCACATGGTTCTGGCAAAGCCATTGTCTGTCATTTATTTTAATTTTTTTAAAAGTGCATTTGCTTTATTTTGAAAGCACAGGCCTAACCAACCCCTCCTCTAAGGGCTCAATTTGGAATCGGGGCTGAAGGAGCCAACGGCAGGATAATTTTCACATCACACCCTTCCTTGTCCCCGGAACACACAATGTTACCATTGTTCCTGTTGACTGGTGTGTTAGTGATGGACGACAGGTTGGTTCATTACTCCAAACAGGCCCCAATTAGTTTGCTAAGCATATTATTGTAACTGTATATAATTTTTTAATGTCTCTCTCCAACTACTCATTTTATCCTTTCAAAATTGAAAAGGTTTTATAACAGGTTCCCAAGGTCAATGTGCATAAGTTTTCTATTCTTCTTTTTCAATTTTTCTTGTCACATTTAGCCATTTTATATTAGTGATTTAAAATCTGTTGGCATTAAAATTCACTAGCAAGTTAAACTTTAAATATATTAAATCAGCTTGCCTCTTAAAATTACAACCAGAGTTACTGTAGCTTCAAAAAAGGGGGAGAAGTGAATTCATATTGTAACAAAATGTTTTTGTGATGAATAGAAAACTGAAGGAGACCATGTATTGAACAGAAGAGAACCAAGTTCTGCCCTATGGAGTAGTGGCCAAGAGCACGCCAGGGGGACTGTCCAGCTCAGCGCACAGAAGCAGCTCAAGACACATGTGCTGGAGAAATGAATGAATAGGAATGAGCTGAACTAAAATGGTGATATGAAAGAGATCCTTCCTCCGGGGGATGAAATGGTAATCAGCGTTGTTCTTTGCAGCCCTTGTTTTTAGGGAGAAATGTAAAATAAAACACGAACTCCTCACTAAACGGTGCCGGCATTCCGGGGCCACGCGATGTGTAGGACTCTTCTCACTCTCGCCTGGAACACGGTGGCTCTGATGAAGCTTCCCACAACACACACCTGTCACCTCAGGGTTTCTGTGGCTCGGGAGTCCAGGTGCAGCGTAGCTCAAAGTGAAGGAGAGTTCCAGCCAGAGCGAGGGTCTCCCTGGAGCCTGGGACCCTCTCCAGGTGCCCTAGGGGTTGGCAGGATCCAGTGCCTGGAACCTGTCTCTGAGGTCCCTGGGTCCCTAGTGGTCTCCTACACTTCCCAGTCCCCTCCACAATGTGGGGTTTGTCCCCTCACTCAGGGACAGAGGACTGTACAGGGCAAGCTCACCAGCAGGCAGGAATCTTGGGGGTCTCTGAGAGTTCACTCGGGGGAATAACATAAGCTCAAGCCCCTCAAAGAGAGAAATTAAATGTCGAAGAACAAGATTTGTTGGATAGTGGTGAGCTCCAGAGTCCATAAACCATGGTGACATCTAGGGTTCTTTGTTCCTCAGCAACTAATTTTCCCCCCTTCAGAGCCAACATCGTCCTCCTTGACAAACACGTCAAAGTGGGCGTTAGGATAATGCACCCCCAAGATATGTCCTGGTCCTAACCCCCAGGACCTATGAAAGTGACCTTATCTGGAAACAGGGTCTTTGCAGGTTATGGCCTCAGGAGGACATCATCCTGGGTGTAGAGTGGCCAAGGCCAAAGACTGGTGTCCTTTTAAGAAAAGAAAAAGACTCTGAGATGGAGGGAAGAGCCCACGTGAAGACAGAGGCGGTGATTGGGGTCATGGTCTACCAGCCCCAGGATGCCAAGGACGGGAGGCCAGGGGAGCAGTCTGGAGCCCGCCTGCCAACCTTGATGTCAGATTCCTGCCCTCTTGGGCAGTGAGAGGGTGGGTCTCTATGGGCTTGGTTGCCCACCCTGTGATAATTTCTTATGCAATCCCAGGAAACGGTGAACCACAAGCCTGAGGTGAGGGCCCAGGGGATTTGGCAAATCTGGGCTGCAGATCTCCCTGGTTTCACCTGATTCAGGTGTTTCCAGCCCCCTCCGTGGTCCTCAGCCCCACGCCTCCTCCATCTGAACCCTTGGAGGCAATCCTTTCCTGACAATCGTGAGTCCCCCCCACAGGTACCGCTGTGCCTTCCCCGGCTGGGACACGATCTGCTGTGAAAACAGATTCTGTGGCCCACAACCATGGACGACCAACCCTTCCCACAGAGCTCGTGGCCTCCAGCTCAGTTCTGACAATGTCCACTTCTGTGCTGCTCAAGGGCATGTGCCCACCTCCTGCAGCAGGGCTGGTGAACCTCTTGACCCTGTGATGGTCACAGTGTCTAGCCATGGTTCCAAAGGAGGCCCAAGCCTCCATCGGTCCCTGGGAGGGGGCTCTTCTCTCTACCCAGAAGAGACCCCATGCTAGTTTCTTGGGAAATCAGTGTCCGGGAGCCTGGTTAACTGCTAATTCCAGAGGGTGGTTTCCCAATGAGGGGTCTCAGCTTTCTTCCACTCAGGGCATTCAGAGTGTCCGTCATTCTTCCCCTTCTCCTAATCCCTGCTGACCCAGCAGTCTGGCCTTCGGAGGATTGCATGCCCAGTTCAATCCATTTCACAGTTTCTGGTGGCTCTGAGGGTCACTCACAGCCTCCATGGCTCACCTGGGTCAACCGATGCATTTGAGCTGGGTCCTACTGGCTCTAGGCTGCAGGCCAGGTCTGCATCTTCAGTGAGGATCACAAGAGCTCCCCTGTGAGTGGCCCTTGTGAGTTTGTGTATTTTGGTCCTCACCTTAGGATGAGGCCACATTCAGGACTAGTGTAAGTTCCCAAGGACAAGGATCTTTGTCATCTTCTACGAGGTGTCCAATCCGAACTGCCCCCATCAGTCCCAGACCGAGAGTAGGAATTTAAGAAACATACACCACAGAATCTGTGAGGATTCCCCCCCCACCAAAGCTTGTGTTGGAAACCTCATCCCTGGCACCACCATGGTGGGACCTAATGAGAGGTCATGGAGCCACCACCATGGTGGACGGGCCCTGAATATGGACGGGTGCGAGGCTGTGAGCTGGGTGTCCTGGCCATCACTGTCTCCGCCCTTTCTCACAAGGGGCTTTACCTCAGGCTGCGAGGCAGCAAGAAGGCCCTCCCGGCCCCTCCTACTGGACTTTCCCAGATTCAGAATCGTAAGAAACCCCTGTGACTCCTAAGTAAGTTGTGCATGGTGTTCTGGTGCCACAGCACAGTGGACTAGAGAACACTGAAAAGAAACACATCTGCGAGAACCTCTTTTAAAGGGTGGGGTCTCTTTGGCAGACAGTAATCCTCTCACGGGTCTGGAGACCAGAGGTCAGAAACCAAGTGTGGGCAGGGCTGGTTCCTTCTGGGGCCTCTGCAGGAGAGTCTGACCAGGCCTCTCTTTTAGCTTCCGGTGACCATTGGCAACCCATGCTGTTCCTGGGCTTAAAGACGCCTCCCTCTGGTCTCGGCTTCCATCCTCACACCATCTCCCCCAGCCTGTTTTCTTTTTTTATTTTTTTTTATTGTTGGTTGTTCAAAACATTACATAGTTCTTGACATATCATATTTCACATCTCTAGTGACATTTAATCACTAATTTAGGGCCTGCCTTATACCAGGATGATTATAGCTTGAGATCTTCAATCTTGTTTTAGCCACAAAGACTCTTCCTCCAAATAAGGTTGTGGTCACAGCATCCAGGCAGATACAGGTTTGGGGACTACTGTCTGACCCACCACATGTGGTGTCCATCACCAAGCAGCAGTGAGGCCATCGCCCAGCAGCACAAAGGCTCATTGGCTCACTGCAAACTTCCTCAAAGCCCTCTGAACACCATCCAGGCCAACCCTTCCTTTCCTCCTCCTCCTGATTCTTGTCCCTCCCCACCTGATTCTATGTCCCAACTGCTGTGCACTGATTCACAGCATCTAGACTCTTGGCAATGGACCCTTTCCTCAGCAGGCTTAAAAGCCAACAAACCAACAAACAAGACTATGAAAAGCTCCCTGCCAGGGAAAGACTGTGAAAACCCATTCTCCTCTGTCAGCAGCCTCTTTGTGTGCGCGCACACACACACACACACACACACACCAATATATAAGTAATTCAGAATAATATTTTTCTTATACTGATGACAAGAAAAATTCACACTCTAGCTTAAATCATTGGGGAACCTCGGACAATTTGATGTCAGTATCTCAGGAATTACCTGGGATGGACTTAGCACTGTGATTTGAAAGTCCTCCTGGATCTTGCAATGCAGTGATGGGTGTCCAACTGGATACTACCTCTTGAAGAACAAATGATGGTCTTTTTCTGCTATTTTGTGGCCAGCTACAGATTCAGCTCAAAGTGCCCTAGGAAAATAACAGAACAGTTATGTCTATATGTGACATTCACATGGGACTCTATATTTGTATAAGTGCACACATATGCTTACACACACCATTTGTTACTCATTTATTGAGATCCCAATATTTACTCTTGCATTTTACTTAATTTGGCTTATATTTTATTCATCCTCCAATTATTTTTTTCTCCAACCTTTCTTGCTTTCAAAGAATTTCTGATTAATTTCATCATATTTATTCAAAGGCCAACTACAAATAAATCCATCTCGTGTCTACCTAATTTATATGTGCAGTATTTTATCATTTAGCTTCAACCAGTGGTTATTGAAATGGGATGGTGAATAATATTTTGTAATGTTCTTACTGGTAATATGAAATAACCTACAGTTGTGAAAAGTAAATAGCAAATGAGCTACAGGGGTTTGTGTCTGCAGTAGTGTCCAAACCCTGGAGCCACCAGAGAAAAGGGAATCAAATTACTTCCCTTCCTGTTATTTTCCTAAAATCAGATTTGCAGAGATCAAGTTTACTTTGAACAAATGAACACCTGTGTTCTCATTTTACGTATTGATTTATGGACTAAAATGTTACAAAAGAATAGGAAGTTTTCTAAACAGAAACTCAGCGACAGTACTTTTGCAATGACAAGTGCATGCTGGCATGGTGCATCATGGACGAAGCCGCGGCGTCACAGAGCCCTGCAAGGCCTGCAGACCCTCCCCTCAGCAGAAGCACTTCCAATTTGGACCAAAAGGGACACAGAGAGGACAAAATGCAGGAGGGTTTTCGACATCTGGACCTTCTGTTGGTGGGAAGTGGGTAAAACTGATGGCTGAAAACAGTGCTACCTTTCATGAAATGGTGAAGGTGGCTGGCGACAGCGCAGAGCTGCGGAGAGCGACTATCGCCCCTCAGAGTGTCCTGGCTGGACCCCAAAGTTGCTTTGGGTTGGTGGCTCCTTCTTACGTCCCCCTCCTGCCGTTTTGCCTGGGAGTGTGGCTGTTGCTCTGTGGCTGTCCCACGCTGTATGCAGAGGGCCTGTGGATGGGTAAGAACAGTGCCCAAGAGCTGTACTTAATTCCACATCCGCTTCTGATCTGGGTGACGCGGTGTAAAGTTTGAGGTGATTCTGTCAGGGAAGAGGCTCCTGAGGACACCAGGAGGCAGGGGGTGTGAGTCCTGAGGACTGGAGGGCAGAATTTGGGCAGCCATCACTTGGACCCTGGTGTGGTGCCAATAAACATTACATAATATGGCAAAGAGGTTTTAGAGATGTCCTTAAGGCTACCGAGGAGGTGACCTCAGGATAAAGATTACAGTGTATTGTCTTATGAGATCAAAGCATTCACAGCCACCCTTAAAAATAGCAGAAGGGGAGTCAGAGAGATGGGAAGCACTGACATAGGTCATTGCTGACTTTGAAGACAGAAAGCCATGGGCCACAGAAGGAGGAGAGTAGAAAGGGAGCATTCAGTTCTTATAACCATCTGGAACCAGATTCTTCAGACACCTGTGTGAACCCGGCAGAGAATTCCTCCCTGTGAGTCTCCAGATAACAGCCCATGCAGGCATTGGATTTTGGCCTTGTGATGTCCTGAGCAGACACATGCCATGCTGGGCTTCTGATCTACAGAACTGTGTGGTAATATATTTGTGTTGTAAGCTGTTATATCTGTGGTCATTTGTTATCGCAGCAATCAAGAATTAATACATGTCAGCCTTTCTCACCGGCCAAGACAAATCATGGTGCTGTGGCCATTGCTGATCTGATGATAGCAAATGGAGCAAGCAGGGTTTAAATAAAGACCCAGCTGTAGGAGCCACACTTTGTATGACCTAGCCATGCAGTGCAACAAGATTGTCTCTTCTTTGTTCAAAATATATGCACCTTTAGTGACATTTGAGCTCATCCCAGACACTTGCCCTCTAGCACTCGCTGTTGGGTTAAAAACTTGAAATAAGAATCAGGCCCTAGATTCTTAATCAGATTCTATCCCCAAGCAAATGATAAGCCTGGGGCTGTCACCTAGGCCAGTTCTCCGTGGCTCAGTGGGGACGTGGATGGGAAGAGGGAAAGGTGCCTCAGTGTAGGGTTGGGAGACTATATCCAAGGTCACACAAGATGAACAGCTGGGCTCAGCTGGCACCAGGAGGCAGAGGCCGATCCCAGTGGAATGCAGCCACTCTCTGCAGCTTTTGCGATTTTGGCTACAGCCCTGTAGCCTGCGTCCCCAGGTATCAGACCTGCTCTGTTCTTCTTTATAGAATTTACTGGTTTCTAATCCTCCGTAAGGACAGGGATTTCCTCTGTGTCAACCACCTGCTATGTCACCAGAGCAGCATCCATAGCTGGCTCTCAGTCAGACCTCCCAGGAGAAAAGGACGGAGAGTTACTTTTCCATTTCAAGAAGACCGGAAGGGACAAGAGTGAGCATGGGGAGGCCCTTGGAGGTCTAGCATTTAAGAAAAGAACAGACTACAGCGGTTGCCTTGCTCTGGGAGGATACGGGCATCTCTGAGGTCTGAGGGGCATTGCTCAGCAGGCCCCTGTCCTGAGCACGGCTGGGTGGTGAGCCACATGCCATGGTGAATGTTTAGCTACCAGCACTCAGGGGAATAAAGAAGTGTGTGTGTGCATACGTGTGTGTGAACGTGCGTGTGTGTATGTGTGTGCGCGCACGTGCACATGTGGTTGGTGTGCACAGATAGAGTTCACCTTGAGTTTTACTCAGGATGGACTGTGGCCCCCAATTTACAATTAGCAATACCATGTGTGATACTTTTTTATCTATTTTGGGATTTCTGTCAGGACTTCTGCTAAAGAAGTAGACTTTAGACACTTGTGACACAAATCAAGAGTAACTGTAAGAAGATAAGTACATTAATTGACTTGAATTACAGTCCCCAATTCAAGACGATTCCACTTTTGATTTTTCAACTTTCTGATGTTTCCAAAGGGCCACACACAGGTAGAAAGTGTACCTGGAGTTTTGATCTGTTCACAGGACTGTGATGGGCAGAGTGATACTCTCCTGTGATGCCCACTTGTGAGCAGGCTTAGGGCAGGCTGGGCAGGCTCTGATGTCCTCTTCCTTGAGAGGTGCCAGTCAGCTTCTCGGCACCATGACCACAGGACCCGACTGGAGCGACTTGGCGGAGAAAAGGACTGTTTGGGCTCACGGCTGCAGAGTTCAGCCCATGGTCAGCCCCAAGGCAGAGGGTGTGGCAGGGAACTGCGGAAAGCTGTGGATCAAAACTGCCCGGAAGCAGAGGGCCAAGCAGCAGGGGCCAGGGAAAGGATACGTCACGCCCCCTGGTGACCTACTTCCTCCAAGTCGGCCCCACCTCCCAGCAGTCCATGCAGCTACCTGTGGATTGAACCATCAGGTCAGACCTCTCAGGATCTGAGCATTGCCTCAAAGTTCGCCTCTGAACGTCGCTGCTCTGGGCACCATGCTCTCAAACGAGTTTCTGGGGACATTGCAGGTCCAAGCCACAACTGGGATGTTATTGACTTAGGACATTTTCCAATTGTAATGGATTTATCCAATCAAGGAGTCAAGGAGCATCTGTATATGTAGATAAAAACATGATTCTTACAGCTACAACGTAAAATGTAAAATATCATTTTAACAAAGGAGTAAACTTAACAAGAAATGTGCAAGCTATAGGAAGAAAATATTAAAATTTTTAATATTTTAAAATTAAAAATTTAATTGTGGGGGGGAGAACATGGACAATGAGTGGCCTATAGTGGCCTTGGATACAAAGACTAACCTTACACAGTCACAAAAAAAAGTTCGGGGGAACTTTCTGTTAAATGTTTCAAAACTTCATATGGAAAAGGAAATAAGGAAGAATAATCAGTTACGTATTTAAAAAGTTACATATTTAAAAAGTAATATTGAAATTTCACTAGGAGAATAAATCCATATTATAAACTTTATAATATTATATTATAAATCCATATTAAAACTTTATGGCACAGACACATAGACAAACTTACAAAAATCCAAAAATACATCTAAATGCAAAAGGGACCTCAATGTACATTTATGGAGACATTTTATATTGTAGAAGAAGCTTGGTGGCCATCCAGAGATAAATATTATGACTCCACCTGTAGAACGATAAATCAAAACCATTTCTAATAAAGTGTCTTCAAGCTTTTAAAATATAGAAACCAAGTGTGATCAATAAGCATGGGTGAATTTTTTATTATCTTGAAGTTAAAAAGGCTTTTTACCATGACACACACCTAGAAGCTATAAGTGAGAATATGAATAAATTTGACTATATAAGGAAAAAAATTTAATCTGCTTAGCACAACTCCATAATCAAAGAAAAAAATGGAGAACTCAAAAAGAATCTATAGCTCAAATCATAGTCAAAGGATTAACTTTCTGGAAAAAATAAAAGTATGAATCTATGTAAAAAGCAACCAGTCCTTAGAGGGTAGGCAAAGAAAGTAACCACTCTCAGGAAAGAAAAGTCCAACAGCTGCTCAGGGGTCATCAGCATCACTTCTTATGATCCAAAAAAAAAAAAAAAAAAGCAAAATGAAACTACACCGAGGTACTGTTTTATCAAGTTTGTGGAACACTGAATCTGACAAGATGCAGGGACAGGGACATTTCCTGCCTTGGCTGGTCCAGGTGTAAATTGACAGAGCCTCTGTGGACACCGAGGGGTGGAGGAAAATTAGAGGTAAACCCACGTTTTAAACTTGTGGCCATGTTCCTGGGAACTGTCACTCCTCCTCACAGAACAACATGCTCTGTCTTATCAGTTCTCAAGACCTGTCTTAAACAGTGTGACGAGCTGTACAACTGATGCTCTAGCATGCTTTAATTGGTGGCATAAAATAAGAGTGTGCCTTTTACTAAGAAATTTAAAATGACATGACATCACTTAGTAAAGTTTCTCATTACAGCAGGATTCAGGAAAGACTGAAATCAAAGCATGGGGAATGTTATAGTTGCTGTTATTAATGCAAAAATATAGAACCTACATTCATGATTCATATTTTCACATTGTATCCATGTTAACAGATGCATATATTACATGCCTGTGCACATAATACTCACACATGTGTGTAACTGTTGGCTTACCTATGAGAAGGACAGCTGCGTGGGACTCTGTAACCTTGGATGCCTCCAAAGAAGGAGCTGGACGCTGGAGAAGAGACCTGGAGGGAATCTCATGCTCCATTTTGAACTCTGCATACATCATGCCTTGTGGATATATCGCCCAAACATGGGTACAATTAGAAATTTCTCCAAATCAACTACTAATGCTTGAGCCCTGCCAGGGTTCCTTTGGCCTCACATAGGCCTATTGATGGAACACACACATGCATAAATTTTAGCCACTGGGCTGGGAAATTAAGAGGAAAAGAAGTTTGTGCCACAAAATCATCCTTTATTCTAAGTCTGGTGGGACTCATGCAATGATGAGACATTCTTCCCATATCCTCTGAATATATTTGAAGTCACAAAGAGCTTTAAAAGTATGGTTTAGACAGAGTGGACTGCCTTTTCTTAGAAGTGAATCCAATTTTATCAAGCTTTTTAGAATTTTTTGCTTTTCTGATTATAAAAGCAATACTTTGTGGGGGGAGAAACATTATAAAAATGGCTATAATAGAAAATGGAAATCCCTTTTGCAAAGGTGAGAGAGGCGTGGTCAGGGCCAGGAATGCCTGTTGGAAGAAGCTCTTGGTATTTCAGAGAACAGTGAGGTTACTTGTTGACAGGGTCACCCTGACCCAGCTAATGCCAAACAGTGGTATCAGATGTCTGTGTCAAAATGTCCTGCAAATAAAAATAGCTGCGTGGAACTGTGCTGTGTGTTGTGCAGATGTGGTGCCGCAGCTGAACCCACAAGAGGTCTCGGGTCTCTGCGAGCTCCTGAGCTGCCTCCAATCCTCCTCTCCAAGCTCAGACTGGACACAGGAGCCAGGCACACATCAGTTTCAAAGCAAAGCCTGCACATGGGGGGCCCTGAGTAAGTCACCTAACACCCCGATAAAGTGGCCATTGTAACACTCTTCTGCTGTGAAAATGTAATTTTAAAAAATCTTTTCAAGGGGAGGGGGCACAGCTGCAGCAACGAAGCAAGGGCACACACTGAATTGCAGCTATGATGACACTGGAGTTCAGACTGACAGGGCAGAGAGCCGGTGCACAGGTCCCTGGGGAGCTGGGGGTGGTGGCCCTAGGTATGGTGGTCTTCAGGTGGGCTCCACTCAGCCACTTCCGCAGCATGCCCAGCCCACCACAGTGGGAGACCGTACGTGCAGCAAGTGGAACAACAAGCTGTGTTCTTTGAGTTTGACTTTGTACAGGACGTAAGTTTGTATATGTGTGAATATATTGTAGATGAAGGACTAGGAGAGAAAATTCTAAATCAGAGAGCTACACTTTAATTTTATAATCAAATAATGGAATCATATATTAACAATAGATTATTAATAAAATCAGTATATGGTATTAACATTATATATATATATAAATGTAATTTAACCAAATACAGTTAAACTTTATAACAAATAATGGTGTTAACTTTCCATTACTATAACGAATACCTGAGATAATCAACTTACAAGGAGGAAAGGTTTATTTTGCCTCACACTGTTGGAGATTTCAGTCCAGGTCGGTTGCCCTGTTGCCTTGGCCCTGGGGCAGTGCAGTGAATCATGGAGGGAGAAAGCTGCTCACCCCACAGCTGGGACCTAATGTCGAGGGAGATGGGTCCAGACAGCACCTTCAACGGCATGTCCCCAATGACTGGAAGACCTCACACTAGGCCCTATCTCTTAAAATCTCTACCACCTCCAGTAGCACCACACTGGGGACCACGCCTTTAGCACATGGGTCTCTGAGGGACATTTCAGATCCAAATGGTGGCAATGTACTAAGTGCCATGTACTGAGTAACAATTCCCCTGCCTACCTCCACTATTACTATTTCTTTCTCATTTGGTCTTGAGACCTTCTGTGGGAAGTGATCATGAACCAAGATGGACAGCTGCAGCAAGCCCTGGCCAGCTGGATAAGGTCAGGTGTGTCAGGTGAGATGCAATGAGGAGGTCAAAACCCAAATTCATGAAGCAGAACAGACTTACTACACATTTCCCAGAGAGATGAGACACGTTGGTGGGGGAATCACAGGAAGACTGGAGCCAGTAGGGAATTCAGCCAGTGGGTGGGGAGAGACAGAGAGGGAAAGGAAGGAAAGGGCAGGGGGACTGCAGCCTGTGGGCTGTGCTCTACTGAGGTCCATGGGTGCTGTCCGTGCACCCCTCAAGCTTTCTTAGGGGCTTCCCTACATGACTTAGGATTGACGACGAGGTTCCATTGTGGTTAGCCACTGTGGGATGTGCTGGGCTTGGGTCAGTGAGCAGGCTACACTGCTAACACTACCCAGGGAGGGGAAAATCTCACCGGGTCAGAAGTGACTGGTGTAGCAATCTCGGGTTTCAAACAAGGATGCCAGCCCAAAGCGGGATGCCCAGGCAGCAGCCACACCAAATGTGTGGGTCCCCACCAGCGTCAGGGCACGTCTCTTCCCTGGGTCTTCCCCAGCCCGGTGTGTCTTGATCCACATGGATCCAATGCGTGACCAGCAGCACAGTGGTACCGTTCACATTTCCAGGTATTGTTTTTACTTGAGTGGGGAGGAGCATCTTTTGTGTGTCTGATAGAAGCTATGTGTATTTGTATTTGGGTTCAGAGGAAAGGCAGAAGCTATACATATATACATACACACACCATTTGCTTAGTTTTGTATTATTGTATTTTATCTTTTGTTTTTCAGAAAAAAATAATCTACTGATCACAACAAATATTGTAATTTTTTGCTGGATTGTCATTTAACTTTTGAATTTGATTGTGATAAAGTTTTTCCCCCCCGATTCAGAAATTTATGTAGTCAGATTTACCAATCCAATTCTTGTGCAATGCTTAAAGAGGAATTTTTCATCCCGTGTTATCTTTTAATTTTTATTATTTTTTTAAATGTATTTATAAACCGAGCTATTGAAAATTGCTTTTTACAATTTATTTTTTCCAGATGCTACCTAGTTATCTTCATGTATCTTATTTAATGATTTTTCTCTCTACTTTAAAATCATATCTTCCAATCCTTATCTGATTTGGTCTACTTATTAATGTCTTCCATTCATGTTTGTTTCTAACACCAACATTGTGTTGATGTAATTCTTGAAATTTTATGTAGAAATTATTTCCCAGAAACCTTGTTTGGTTCTCTCTTCGAGGAAATTCTAAGAGCCTCTATTGAGATGATATTGAATACGTGGATTAAATAGGGGGTATGGACACTTCCATGAGGCTGCTTTCTCGCCAGGCAGAGTCCCCTCCAAAGGTGACGCCTGCACTTTAGTGCTGCACGGTGTTTTGCTGTCTTCCTGCGGTGACTATCAGCACCTCACATCCCCAGCAGTGGTATCCCTGTGGGTGACATGATCTCTCTCACAGCTACCTCCTGCTGCCGTGTGCGCAACACCAAGGGCAGCAGCATGCTCAGTGGTCAGCTATGACTGTCTTGCTCAGCTTTTGGTCATGGTGATCAAAATACTGGACCCAAACAACTCAGAGAGGAAAAGGTTTGCTTTGGGCTCATGGTTTGAGAGGGTCAGTCCATGGCCTGCCGACCCCCTTGCTCTGGCCTGAGAGGAGGCAAAGCATCAGGGCAGAAGGGCCCAGTGGAGGGAAGCTGCCCAGCCGTTAGATGGGTTAATTAGGTTGCAGTCTCATAGTCAGGCCATTTCACCTCTGAGCATTCCTGCACTAACAGGGGCTTTGGGGAGCTCATGTCCAGACCATAAGGGTGACATCTGTGGGTCCTCTTACTGTGATTGCTGTCACTGTCCCCCTTTAGTTTTCCACTTTCTCTGTAACAAACATGTAAATTTGCCCACTTATTTCTGTCTCTCTTCTGATTGAATTGATGATTTCTTCCAGGTTAAGGTAAATAAGAGTGGTAACAGTTGATATTTTTGACATGCTTCATGGAGATGTTTCTAGTCTTAAAAAATATTAGCACAACTTCCAACTTGAGGTGGGCATTTCGAGGTAGTGTATTGTGAGCATTTCAACACATTCTGAATGTGTGTGTGCATGTGTGTGTAACCTCACTAAGTGATTTAAAGCACAAAAATCATGGATCTCAATAAATACACAATATCCTCCTCACACATAACAAAATTAATAATGACCCACTTTAAAATGTCCAACTGACCTAAGAAATGGCTTTTGGGGTTGATTCCAAACCAAGGAGTAATCAGAGTTGGATGTATTTCAAATTATCAAGAAAGCTTACATTGATTCTTTTTTTAATACTTTAGTGTTAAAGTTATCAATGTTTCAGCCATACTTTTTTCCCCTTTTTCTCTACTAATGTGATAATGTATTACTTAAAAAATTTTTCTGAAATTAAAGGGACTTTGCATTCTGATAATAAGTTATTATTATTTTTTTCAAAGTATAATTGGATATTGATTACAAAGTGGGATGTGATTGGGGTTTTTTCCCCACATCTTTTTTTAACCTTGGCTAGCAAAATCATGCTTATTTTTTTTATAAAACGTAGAGTCTTCTTTTTCTGTGGGCTGAGGAGGCTTCAGTGGTCCTGAGGACAATCCCTCCCACAGCACAGTGGCACACTGCCCTGAGGAACAACCCCCAGGCTGGTGACCGCTGTGAACGCTGGGAGGTAAGCTTGCTCCCCTTTCCCTGTATTACACTCCCATTTCACCTTCCCCCTTACTATATGTCTCCCTGAGCTCCGGCAAGTCTGATTTTTCTCTTTTGCTTTATGATATTTAATATTTCATATATTTTCTGAAGATATATTTAGCCTCAATTTCCACGGGTTCCATGAAAACTTCCTTTGGACCTGCCATTTTTCTCACTTGTTCCTGAAGTACCCGAGGGTAGGTTCTGTTTATTTCTTATTTGTCTTTCTGCGTGAGTCCTTCCTGGACCACCCAGGAGGAGTTGACCAGAGAGGGGCCTACACCATGTTCCAGGCCAGGGGGAGGCCCCTTCTCACCCAGGGTCAGGAACGTGGATTAACTTGTCTGCTTCTCGGGTCTGATGGAGGCTAGAAGGCTTCTCAAGGGAAGGAGATGGGAGAGCGCAGGAAAGAGTGCTAGGTCAGGCTTCAGTCCCTGAGGTTAGCTGTCCTCTCACAAAACCAGGCAAAACATTTGTCCAGCCTCACTGTGAGGTTGTCGTGAGCCTCATAAAAGATGAGAAGACGTTCTTCAAGCTGAAACACACTCAGGAATGCTCTTTCCCACTAGTGGTATTGTTGCAATGGATATTCATAGTGTAGCCGGGGAGTGAGGAGACCCTCATCATTTACATCAAACAGTGGCTGCAGGTGATCAGGGCTTGCTTGACCTTCAGCAGCAGGGCATCCTGAGGGTGGTTCTACAGTCAAGGTGTCAGAATCCTGGGACACCTCTGCCTACCTGTGTGGCTTCGGTCTCTCCAACAGTAACATTTGTCCTGATCTATGTACCTATCAGGTAAGGATCCAGCCTTCCATGGCAATCATCATGATCCTTGGCCAATGAGCTATAGCTGGTATTGTGATCGCTGTCATGTTTAATGGATCAGAGTCGAGTAACAGAACTAGAATGGTCCTTAGACCCTTCCTCCACAGCAAACTGAGGTCCCAAGCCATACGGGTCCAGAAGCTTAACCTAATGGCCCATTCTCACTAGTTAAATTGACAGAAAATCAACTCAAAACCAGAATGTGGGATTTGTAATCAGCAGTGGGTCCAGGACTGGTTGCAGATGGCAATGCCTAGTGAGCCTTTGAAGGTCACCTCCAGGCACACAGCTGTTAAGGGGAAGAGAGAGTGGCCAGGTCCTGGGAAATGCCTGTGTATGCAAACACCCAGGAAAACAGAAGGACTGCATTCCCGGACATGTGCCCTTGGCTGGCATTTTCCATAAGACATGGACCAACTCTCATGGCCCCACCTCACCCACCACCTAACAGCTCTAAATCACCATCGATGCCAACTTCACACCAAGGGTTGTTCACCTCACAGAGACTCTTAGACCTTCCCAAGAGCTTGCTTTGCAACTGTTTGCAGAGGACTGTGGGAACAAAATGATTTCCACTTACCTTGATGTCCACTGCCCTAGCACGTTCCTTATGTCCACCTTCGTTATAACACAAGGAAAAAAAAAAAACCTTGACTTGGCCTCCTTTTGTTCTTTCTCTGAGTTTTACACTTGAATCTAATTTACCTCTATTTTTTTCTAAGAACATTTCCAGTATAAATCGTGGCCTGCAAAGTGGCATATTTCCTCTGGTTGCAGATAAGGAAAGCTGTAAATAATTTAAATTTCCTGCTGTGCAAAATTACCCAAACAGAAAGTGCATTTTTTTATTCCTGGCACTGAGGACAGCAAAATAAGAAATTGTGCCAATTTCCCTACAGGTGAAATTTTAGCTTCTTTATAAGGTAAGCACTTTGAAGTAAGAAATGCAAAGCGATTTCTTGCAAGGTGTGTGAGCATAAATGCAGGGCCACAGAAATAACAGCCCACACTCACCTTTCTCACAGACACACAAAGAGCACAACATCACTGATTGCAGTCTATACCTGGGACCAGGAATCCACACCCCAGGCTCAAAGACTGTGCTCACCAGTAGCAGGGTCACCACAACTGCACGTTATTTGAACCTCTGTAAGCCTCTCTATCCCGAAGCACCCATGTGACCTATTCCTCCCTTTTTGATGAACAAGTCATTGCAAAACGAGGCCACGTCTAGGTCCAGCAGCCATGGGCACTGTGGGGACTCCAGAGGAGCGTGCGGTCATGCAGGATCGCAGAGCCTCCTTTATGACCAGTTCAGTGCTGAAGCTGGCAAAGCTTCCTTCTCCATAACCAGAAGGTCAGAGAGCAGGAGGAGGCAGAGGGAGAAAAGGAGGGGCAAGTTTTAAAAACATTCCTCCTGCCAAATGGCCTCTGCAGGTGCAGCTAGAGGGTGTCATGGGATCCCCCTGGAAACAAAGAATAGACCCTCAGCTATTCCAGCTGTAAACATCCATCTTTGCTCAAGGTCGCCCCTCTTTGAGCTTGCCCCAGGACTGCCTTTGTCAGGGGCCCTGCAGGTGGCATGCTTTGCCATGCTTCAGTCCTGATGGTTCTTGTCCTGGGAGGCTTCTCGAGACCCCCCAAGTAGGATGCGTCTTCCTCTAGATTTTCCTCCCACTTTGGGCTGCACCTTCTTCCCGGTGACTTATGAAGCTCTGTGGAGAAAGGGATGTCACCTGTCTTGCTCTTGGTTGCAACCCTGTGAAAGTTCCTTCCCTCAGGGAAACTCAGTGAGTACTTCTAAACTCATTTACATGCAGGTAACTCAGGTCCTGTGTCCTGCTGAGTCCCAAGGGGATAGTGTAGCCCTTTCTTAGACTCTTCGTGGAATAGCCTCATATCTAGCTGTCACAAATGTGACTGGCTTTGGGTGCTCAGGATCTTAAAAGGAGGCTGGTGGCCAGTCCACAGGGGGTCCTCAGTTTCCTGCTCCAATGACTTCCTCAACCCTGAGGCCCGGGAGATACAAGGTCAGTGGAGAGTCTGAAAACTCTCACCAACAGCTCAGGAAGGGCCGTGTGCACCAACCTGGGAGCTCTAGCCTTTGAACTTTTCCAGAGAATACACTTCACCTTCCCACCTGGAAGTGGTCTGGTGTGACCAGAGGGGGCTTGGCTGGCCTTACTTTGGGTTGTGGCGGGACTATCACAAGCTCACAAGTGCCATTCCGCAATAACTGGCACATGTCTCCACTGAGCTTCCCACTAAATTCAGTCTACTTTAAAAATACCTACTTAAGACCCCCCAAAAACAGAAACAAAAAACAACAGAATCTCCAGGATGGGTCTCTTGTCACATGACAGAAAATTCACCATCGTTTTGTCATTCTGGACAAAAGGGGCCTGGCGTGGTGCTGGAGCCGTAAAGCCCATTTGTCACCAGCCTCCTGAGAAACCGACTTGGAGTCGGTGGCCGGGCAGTGGCGTGCTCAGCACGGATGGCAGGAGCCAAGCTTAGCTGCTGGTCCTCATCATCAGCTCCTCCCAGGGGGTGGGCGAGCTCCACCACAGAGGCAGTTAGGTCCGCCTCAAGCGAGTCCAGAGATCACCACCACCTGCTTCAGCTGCTGCTATTTGGTGTCACTGATTTAGTTCCAACTAGTGCCCTTCAGGAGTTGGAGAATGGCTTCCCCTTAATTTTCAGCATTACCTTCACCAGGCAGCTTCATTAAGAGACCCCTGTCTCAGCGAGCCCTGTCGTCTCTGGCGGAAGGTTAAAAACAGAGGGAGATGAACTCCTCCCAGCCAGGGCACAAAGGGGACCTCCATGCAGCACTTTCCTGTGCAGTGACCCGTACTCAAGGAGGAAGTGGCCACTGTTCCACACTGCGGAGGAGCACGAGGATTTGAGTGAGCTCCTTCCCCTCCCGGGGTCCTCTCTGCGCAAGGTTAACAGGTCTTATTGTACAGGTGGGAATCATTCCACCTTCCCATCCCCCACCCCAGTTCTCTTGGATCCTCGGCAGGGTCACAGATGAAGAAATGCCCGGGGCTTGCAGTGCATGCAGACCCCCAGCCCCTGGCTTGCTTTATATGCCCACAATCCTCAGCGGCGAAGTATCTCACCTCCTGCGCACCCTACACTGTACAGTTCTTCTCTCACTTTGATTCTTTTATGTAAAAAAATCATCGAGTGTTTCTTCCATGTTGGCATTATGAATGCTAAGCCTTGTGAAGGTCTTCAAAGATCTCAGCCCCCTTGTCTTAAGAGTAAGGGCAGCTGCGGGTTTGTCAAGGGTCACCGTGACCTTGAGGGGACAGGGTCTGATGATACGTGAGTCCTCTAGGGTCCCATGAGGCTCAGAAGCCCCACCTGCTCCTGCTCCTCCATTGGTCAAATGTGGCCCCAGACCTGAATCCATGTCCCATCTCAGAGTCCATGTCCCCTCTGCTGCCCCAACACAGCATCCTAGCAAGTCTTCCACCACCTAGGGCACTACTGGTCTCAGACACTCTGTGCCTTGGGACCCCGACATACACATCTGTGTACATCGATTTATCCATATTTGGAAAAGAGAACGGGTACCTGTGTGTGAATCTCAGGACGCGACCTTCAGCCTTGCTTCAGTGGGCGCAGTGTGCACGCGCACACACACACACACACCTGCGCATGTGCACAATACACCTCCACCTTTGGCAACCCTAGGAAATCCCCAAATGAGCAAAGACCAGTTGCATCAAAGGCTCACACCATCCCTGGCTGCCGACAGCCTGGCGTCCCCAACAGTCTCAGCCTGGTTCTGTGTCCTCATGCACTGGACGGCCCCCATCTGTGTGGTTTCTGTTCTCTGCAGCCTGCTGACCCAAGTGGCGTTATACAGTGTTGAAACCTTTGAGATGATCGTGGGGTTAACCTCTCTTCTCCTCTCATTTCCGAGTCTCTCTCCCCATTCATAATTTTCAGAGTGATTTTTTTGGTACACCTCTAAGTGGTGCTTTGTGGATCCACACTAGATATTCCCTGTTCACTGTCTTGTTCATAAAGAAATTGCAATTTTCTGGGCTCTCATTAAAGTGCCCCAGAGGATACTCCGGCTTTCTTCGGCTTCCTGTAATATTGTGCCATTTTTATTGTGCAGTGTGCTCCTCTCGGTGGATGCTGAAGTTTCCTTTACTCTGTTCCCTTAAGTTCCCACAGCAGCCACAGGTGTAGGGAGGTTCATCAGATCTTTCAAAGTCTGAAACTCAGACATTGGATTCCCTGACAGGCACGTAGGAGCAATTGCGGACCCCCAGCTGAGGCAGAAGGTCAGAGAGTGAGGGTCTGCCAATGTCTACACTAGAGATGGTGCCAAAAGGAAGGGATTTTAACTTTCCCATTGAGAAATTCTAGTCAACCCCTTCTTCTTCCTGGTAGATGTCACAGGGCATAGGAGACTAGCGTTACTGCCACAACAATGCTCTAAAGTGATTAATTACACCACTCATAGTTGAAGGGACTGAAGAACTATATGCTGAAGTTTGAATATGTCCCAGGAAACATGTGTCAGAAAATCCCCAATGTGGCCTGTTGGAAGGCGGAGCTCGATGGGCAGTGCCGGGATCATGGTGTTGCGCTCTCAAGAATAAATCAACACCACCATAAAAATGGCTCATGGGGTGGGTCCTTCCCTTCTACTGTCCACTGTGGGATGAGACAGCAAGAGGACCCTCACTGCCTGCCGGCATCTTGATCTTGGACTTCTGAACCTCCAGAAAGGAGAGGAAAAAATATTTCTGTACCTTTTAAATGATCTGTGCTCAGGCATTTTGTTGTAGCAGCACAAATAAAATAAGACCTATGGAGATGGGGATGACTAGAAGAACCAAAGCCCAGACAAGCCTTCCTTCCTGCTAAGACGGTAGCTGCCAATGCTTTCTCCTCCCACATTGCCAATGCTGAGCCTGGGCGGCAGATCAGGCTTGGCTGACGTTAAAGGGTGCTACTCATAGGCTTTGAGACGTCGCTTAGGGGTGCAGTGACGTCTTGGAAGCCAGCATAACCCACAAACACGTGCAGTGTCCCCATGAGAATTTTCTGAGCTCCATGGCTGTGCTGGAAACTGGAAGACCTGGACACCAGCACAAGTTGAGCTTTCCTGAAGTCCGTCAGTTCTGAGAGACCATCTCAGCAAAGTGAGAAGCCATGAAGAAACTAAAACAAAGCTGCCCCCCCCCCAGTCCTAGGCCTGTGTGAGCCGGATCAGGGGGGACCGAGCTCACAGACCCAACGGGCAGGACACTTAGAGCTGAACACGCAGAGACTCCTCAATAAAATCTCGGAAACCCATGGCCAATCAGAGCGAGATCTTCCCCAGAGTCCCAGGAGAACACAGGCCAGGAGGGGTGGGGTCTGCAAGAGCATCTGAGTCATCGCCCCCCAAGAAGCTTGCCGGGTCTTGGAACCTGTGTAAGATAAAAGGCTGAAGAACTAAGCCCAAAATCTCCGAAAGAAAGAATGAAGGGCTGAGGCGGAAAACAAAAACTAGAAACTCTCTCAAAAAAAACTCTTCTTAAAAAGGGGGTTAATAGATGTTAAGCAAATCTCACTAAAATTTCAATTCAGCTCTGACACAAAATAATGTTAACTGGATTGGGGAGATCAGTTGCTCCTCCCACACACCCACACGGGGAAAGGCAACTGTCACAGATAGAAGATGCTGTCTCAGCACCTGTGATTTATTTATATGCAATGCCTGGGATATAATACAAAACATTGGGACCAATAAATAAGAAAATGTGAATATACACACGCACGCACACACACACACACACACACACACACACACACACGCTATGGTTTTCATCCCTAACATGTAAAATGGTTGGAAGTTAAAGATCCATACTATAAAATCTGGACAATGGAGCAAATTTCTTTGAACTCACCAGAGAACAGAGGTCACCAAGCAAAACACCAACTCCACATCTAAAGAGGCGAGAACATGCAGAGAATGTCAGCCCAGATGTGGTCATCTGGAGCCACAGGCTGATAGGATGCTTACATGGCCGTTCTCATGAGCTGCTGGAGGCTATCATGATAGGGAGAACTCCTGGGTCACAGTCATGGGGGTTTCCTAACATTTGTGGGGTTTACTTCCAAAAACATCATGTTCTCATGTTGAAGATTTGAGAAAGATGCTCCCCAGGCTCTGGCAGCAGCAAGGAAATCATTTTGAAATTCAGGGGAATTCTCCACAGCCAAGGATGACTCTCCTTTGGAATCTGTCAAGACATTATCCCAGCTGGGGAAAGGGGAAATGGAGCTAGCCTTCCTGTCTGACAGGAGGGGAAATACGTAACATCACAGGTCAAGGACTTAAGGAAATAGACTAGGGATACTACAGCCAAAGACAAGAATAAGAGCAAAGAGGTAAAGAAAAGCAGTTGTGAAGGTCATAGCCCAGAGACACAGGCCCACTAAAATACTGAAAGTTAATTACAAAATTACAGAGCACTTTCCCTCTCCCACATATTACCACCACATTAACAAGACCCAGACAAAAAAAAATAATAATAGATCACAGCCAGAAAAGAGCTTCAGCATAAAGGCTTTACATAAGGAGGAACATCTAGGGAAGCCCACAATCAATAGAGGAGAAAAACAATGATGTTGAAGGAATATAAAGCCTTAGCACTTACAGCTACAGAAAACTTCAAACTCCCAATCAGATCAGCATAAAACCTAGCTCCACTGCCCACTCATTCCCATTCCTGTTACCTAATACCTTGTGTACTGCCTTCAGGGAAAATCCACAAGCCCTATGAAAGGTACATAAAAGCACAGTCCAGCTGAGCATGGTGGTGCATACCTGTAATCCCAGTACTCAGGAGGCTGAGGGTCAGGACCCACTTTGACAACTTACAGAGACCCTTCTCAAAATAAAGAATATAAAGAGCAGGGGATATAACTCAATGGTACAATGCTCCTGGATTCAATTCCCAGTACCCCAAACAAACAAAAAACCAGACAGACAGACAGAAACAAAGAAAAGAAAAAGACAACCTGGGTCCGATCCTCGGCACCACATAAAAACACACTAATGTATCCACCTAAAAATCAAAGACACATAAATAACCTGAAATGGGAAGGCCAGCATCAGAACCAGGCACTTACATGACACAGACATTGGAATTATCAGACCAGCAACTGAGAATAATCATGTGCAGTATTTTAGTATATCTAATAGAACAAGTATACAGAAACATATTGGTAATGTAAACATAAAGTTGAAAACTCTAAGAAAGAAAAAAAATAAAAATGTAAAAAATAAAAAAAATCCTGTAAGAGAAATTAACGTCCTGATTATCTCATTAGTAGATGTGATATGGTAATTTATTACTCAAATTTAAGTCAATTTAAAACTTCCCAAAGTGAAATACAGAGAAAGAAAAAAGAATGAAAGAAAACACCCAAACACCATGGGGTGGTTTTCAAAGGAGTAATGTGCATATCTAATTGGTACATCAAAGGAAAAGAGCAAAATAATGATTTGAAATACTGATTTTCCACAATTAGTGATAGATGCTAAATAACAGATTCCAGAATGTTATAGAAAGTGAATCTCTTCTCTTCTAAAAATGTCATAGTTATACATATAAATTCAAGCTTCAGAAAAAAAAATTCTTGAAAAAAGCTAGAGGAACAAAAGAATATTACCTATTGAGGAACAAGGATTAGAATTACAGCAGATTATTCATAGAAAATATGCACATGAAAACAATGTGAAGTGAAATATTAAAATATTTCACTTAAAAGATCAAAAAAGCTAACAAATTATTTTTGAGGCACAGAAAAATATTTATTTAAAAAAATTGGGCTGGGGTGGTGGCTCAGTGGTAGAGTGCTTGCGTAGCATGCATGAGGCACAGGGTTCCATCCTCGGCACCACATAAAAACAAATTAATGTATCCACCTAAAAATTAAAGATACATAAATAAATAAATATTTTAAAAATATATATATACATTCAAATGGAAAGAGTGGGTTCCCTCAAGAGCAAGAAGCCCTACTTTAAATTATTTATCGAGCATTTCATCCATGTCATTTTCGTTGGGATCTGATGCTGCAGAGCTATGACAGTCTTCTGGAGCTGTCAGGGTGCCTTGTCTTCACATTTCCTGTGTTCCTGCATTGAGTTTCATGTATCTGGTGGGTCCGTTCTCTCCACTGTTTTCCTGGGGCAGACTGTTGTAGGCACCTCTCTCCTGATCATGGTCTGTGGCTGTTGGGTTAGTGTGGAACGTTGCCTTTGTGTCCTGCTGTGGGGTCTCTCTGTAGCCACTTTGGGTGTAACCATGACTTTGGACACAATGCATATTACAGCAGAGTCAAAGGGACCCACTGTCTCTGCGGTCCATGCAGGTCCAGGGACATCCTAGCAGTTCAAGCAGGTGTGGTTCAGACATCAGTGGACGTGGGAGACTCACTGTGTGACCACTCCTGCAATGGGAGAAGTGGCCTCGGTTGGGCACGGAAGTTTCCTCAGGCACTGTTGAGGGTGCCTTGGCTGCTAGCCAGGGCCTCTGGTGCTGGGAGATCCAGCAGTGGGGGCAGAGGGGACTGCAGTACCTGTCCCTCCATGATTCTTACCATGCAGTGCCCAGACACAGTACCAGGGCAAAGAAGTGGCAGGAACCATGTGGGCAGGGTAGCCACAGGAATCAAGAATGTTCAATGAAATCTAAGAGAACACCCATCAACAGCTAAACAGAAGTAGGAAAGAATGCAGGATGTGAATGAGAACTTCAGCAAGGAGAGAAAAATCTTGAAGATCAATACAGCAGAGGAAGGGAATTGGGGGAGGGGCAGGGAGGGAAAGGGGAAGTACCAGGTATTGAAATGGGGTAAATTGTATTTAATGTACTTATGAATATGTCAAAATGAGTCCCACTACTATGAATGACCATAATTCATTAATAAAAATACAAAAATAAAATGGCTTACTTATTATGTTTTTAAAGACAATAAAAAAGAACGAAACTATAGTTGAAAACTCTAACAGCACACTAGATCAAGCAGAAGAAAGAATATCTAAATTTAAAGATGTGACTTCAGAAACATCCCTTTCAAATGAAAGAAAGAAGGAAAAAATAAGAAAGAAAGATAGCCTTTAAGACCTTTGGATACCATAAAAAGGAACAAATATCTGCATTTTTTTAGTACTCAAAGGAGAAAAACTTAAGGCAGTGAAAAACCCATTCAGTAATGCAATAGTTGAAAGTTTCCCTAATCTTGGGAAAGATGGACATTCACATACAGGAATCCCACAGAATTCCAAATAGACCCAACCAGAAAAGATGTTCACCATGACATGTTGCAGTCAAGCTGCCAACAGTACAAGACAAAAAAGAATGCTAAAAACCACAGGAGAAAAGAGCCAAGTCACCTTGAAGGGTACCTCTGTTTAACTAATAGCATATTTCTCAGCAGAAACCACACAGGACTGGAGAGAATACAACAGGTCAAGTCCTAAAAGAAAATAATCACCAATCAAGAGTACCATACCCAGCAAAGCTATCCTTCGGAATTGACCAAGAAATAAAACACCTTTAAAGACAACTTAGAAACAGGGAATTTATCACCAACCAGATTAGCCTTTCAAAAGATGTCTAGAAGCCAAAGAAAAATAAATAACATTTCAAAAAAGGGAAATTACAGGACAAAATCTCATCAGTATAAATGTGAAAAAACTCATTTTTAAAATTAAAAAATTGAATCCAGCCCAGTATATAAAGGACACTGTACCATGACTTAGAAAGTTTATTCTGCAGATAAAAGGAGGGTTTATCATCTGTAAAGCAATCAGATTAATGGACCATATCAATAGAATAAAAGAGAAAAAGTGTAGCTTAGTAGATTCAGGGAAAACATTGATAAAAATCCAACATTCATTTATTTTTTTTAAAAAAAAGCTTTCAGTGAACTAGGAATGGGAAGAAACTTCCTTCTCTGATGAAGTTGTTAACAAAAATATATATATATATAAAAACCTTACAGCCAATATATTACTCAACAATGAGATCCTAAAGCTGTTCCCTCAGAATTTATAATAAAGATAATTATCCCACTGACATTACTTCTATTCAACATTGCACTAGGAGTTCTAGATAGTGTAATAAGACACACAAAAAAGAGTTAAATATTAGAGGAAATGACACAAATCTTTTACTCATGGATAGCATAACTGCATAAAAATCCAAATGAATCTAGAAAGGGTGTAAAAGCATCAAAAAGGTGAATTTGGCAAATTTGCTGGAGAAATGGTAAATACACAAATTTTAAATGCTTCTTCCTGTATATTATCACATTACATTTTACCTGTCCCTTCAAATCTATCAATAGTTGTTCTGATGTTGGGTGCATATATATTTACAATTGTCATATCCTCTCAATGAATTGAACTTTTTACCAAGGTGTAATGACTGTCTTCATCTCTTGTTTTTACAATTGTTTGACTGGAAGTGCCTTTTATCTGATACAAGGGTACCTACCCACTCTGCTCTCTATTGTTCCTATTCGCATTGACTCTCTCTCCCCCTCCCTCTACTTTCAGTCTATGCGGGCACTTAAAAGTGAAGGGGGTCTCTCACAGGCAGCAGGTAGTTGGTTCTTTAAAAAAAAAAAATCATCCAGTCACACTATGTCCTTTAACTGTAGAATGTATCCATTTACATTTAAGGTAATTATTAATAGGTAAAAATTTACTATTTCCATTTTATTAATTGTTTTCTGGTTGTTCTGTAGACATTTCATTCTCATTTTTTTTCTTACTATCTTCTTTAGTGATTTGGTGTCTATTTTGAGTAATACATTTTGATTCTTTACTTTTTAACTGCATCTATTGCAGGTTTTTATTTGAAATTAGCCTAATGCTTATATAAATATCTTAACATAGTTATTATAAGCTACTTTATTTTGATCACTTTTAAAACTAAATATTTCACTCCATCCCTCACACGTTTTAAGTTTTGAAGCCAGCGTTTACATTTTTCATGTCACACAGTCCTTAACAAAGTCGTTACAATAACAGTAATCCTTACTATTTTAGTGTTGTAGGGGGATTTTTAGCTCTCATGTTAAACATTATAAGAGAGGTAAACACCAGCATTATAGTATCAGCATATTCTGAGCTTGGGTACTTTCAGGTACGTTTGTCATCGAGTTTTATCCACTTTCATATGTTTTTGTATTACTAATTAGATCCTTTTCTTTCAGCTTGAAAACCTCCTGTTAGCATTTTTATAAGACGGGTCTAGTGGTGATGAACTCCACAGTTTCTGTTCATTTGGGAAAGCTCTGGCTCTCCTTCATTTCTGAAAAATGACTCTTCTGGGTACAGAATTCTTAGTGGACAGTTGTTTTCCTCCGTGCTTTGGCCATATTATCCCCTGCTCTCCTGGCCTGTCAAGTTCTGATAGCCTCCGCTAGCCTTGTTGAAACTTGCTTAAGTGTGATTTGCATTTTTTTCTCGTTGCTTTCAAAATTTTCTCTTTATCTTTGATTTTAGACAGTTTAACTACAATGTTTTAATTTCTTATTTAGATTGAATCTGAAGATGTTTGCCCTTTCTCTGCCTGGATATTTATATCTTTCTCCAAATTTGAGAAGTTTTCTGCCATTAGTTCTTTAAATAAACTTTCTACTCATTTGTTTCTCTCTTCTCTTTTTTGAACTCCTGTAATTCATTTTCTCTTTTGACCCTTTCCCACGAATCCCATAAACTTTACGTATTCCTTTTCATTCACACTCTTATCTCTGCTTAAGTAATTATCCTACTGATCCTCTTCGTTGCATTTCTTAATTTCATTCATTGTAGTTTTCAATTATAGAATCTGTTTGATTTTTAAAATAATATTCATCCCTTTGCTAAACTTCTAATTTTAGTTGTTTATTGTTTTCCTGATTTCACTGAATTGTTTGTCTGTATTTTCTTTAGGTGTGCTGAGCTTTTTTAGAACAATCACTCTGAATTCTTCATCAGGCTATCCATTCATCTCTGTTTCTCTGGGGTCACTTCCTGGAGATTATCGTGTTGTCTTGCTGATGTTGTGTTTACTTGGTTTACTTGGATTCTTTCCTTGTTGCCTAACATCAGTGTTGGTGCTTGTGAAGAAGCCAGGATTTTTCCCCATCTTTGAGGACTGGCTTTGTCTGGGAAAGTCTTCACAGGTCAGCCCATCCAGAGTTTCTGTGCAGCCTTTCTATCATGGCCAGGGGGTGGACTTGCTGCTCGAGACTTTAGGAAGGCTGGCCTGGTGCCTGAGTTATCGGAGGCTGCCCAGTCACTGTGACTGTGAGGACAGGCCTGGCTGTGGACTGATCTGACACCTGCAATACACCTGGAGTCTGGGACTGTGGGAGTTTATCCGACATGAATGGGCCTAGAGTTTGTATCTGCGGGGGGCTGTTGTGGAGTCTAGACCCACAAACACTTGTCTGCTGATTAGAAATGCAGGTGCTCACCTGGTCCTTGGGTTGGCCTGAAGACAAGCTGAGGAATCCTGCCTGGCACCGGAGCGGCCTTGGAGGCTCAGTCTGTGGGTGCCACCTTGAAATCCAGGGCCATGGGGATGTGACCCCCACTGGGTTTTATTGGGGTGGGCTCAATGTTAGGATCCAAGGAAATCTAGTACTCATGTCCTCTCTTTTCCCCACTAAAGGGTGTCTCTCCCCACTCTCAAGTCTGTGGGTATAGTAGGTATGAAGGAGATCAAGTTAAACTCTCCTTCCTACCCTCCTCAATAATCTTTTCTTATTGTTATGCTATAACCAATTGCTATAAGTTACCCTGATGTCTCATCTAGTTTCTTCAGCTCTTAGGAAGATAATTTTACACATGAGTAATTGTCTGAATTGATGTTTCTGCAGGAGACAGACCTGGAAAGTTGTAGTTCTACTGATGACCTTCCTATCTGTATGTATCAAAATAATTAGACATGAAAATTTTAAATTTTTTTCATAAAGTATTAGAAAACACCAAATACTGAGAATAAATTAACAAAAATGTACCATTGTTTTCCAATGAACACTATACACTAAAAAAAAAAAAGTTTTAAATAAATGAAATGTTTCTCTATTGGAATATTTAATATTGTTGAGTCTCCCAAATTTGGTATAGCATTGATAAAATTCAAATAAAATTCTCAGAAACATATTTGAGGAAATGAACATCATCAATAAAGTGAAAGTGCAAATCCAGACTGGGACAAAATATTTTTCAGAAAAAATTATTCACATGTTGAATATTTAAAGTGATCCTAATAATCAATACTAAAAAGATAACACCTAATTTTTTTCAAGATGAAAAGGATTGAACAGGAAGGAGATCAGTAGAGTAAAGAAAAGAGATCAGGAGAGGGAGAAGGATGGGGAGGGAAAAAATACTGGGGAACAATATTGGGTATTGTAATATCATGAGCATGCACAAATATGTAGCAATGAATATCATAAGGTATAAATTTAAAATATGGAAAAAAGAATTGAATGAGCATTTCTCAAAAAGAAGAAATACAAATCATGCTGAGAAGTGTCTAACATCAATGTTCAGTAGGGACATATAAGTTAAGACCACAATAAACCAGCACGCCACACCCTACAGACTAGAACAAAATGGTAAACAGATTTTTAAAAGGAATCTCAGGCTTAGCTCGACTTTTTGTGGTGTCCCAAGGAAACCCTAAGGAAGGAGAATGGGTTCCATTAATCCACACAGTTGTAAGAAGAACCTGAGAGTTTGGGATTTTAATTAGATAAACAGAAAAATACAAATACTAGAAATTTCCTTAAACTCAAGATTGCATTTCTCCAAAGTGAGCTAGGAGTGGCATTCCTGACTGTAAGGCACAACTTTGGGCTTTCTTTCAGTACTAACATGGGATAAGAGTGGGTTTCCAGAAGGCGGATCACACCCTACAACCCACGCTAGCCTTCAGGAGAGGCCCCTCCGCCTGCCTGTTATACTTTCTCTCCAAATCAAGTCCGTGCCTGATGAATTGGTTACATGCTTGTGTCTCAGGACTGAGGCCGACTTTGAAGTCGCTGTCATCTTCCTTTCCCCCCCTCTTAGGTTTTCATTTTAGAATCTCTTATTCTTCCAAACATCTTAAATCTGCGGCTTTTATTACATAGAATCTAGGTATTCTATTTAAAACTCTTTAAGAGTTTTAGAAGAGTTGACATAGTTTTTCTAATAAGCAAAGTTGCTTTTCTTGTATGTGGTCTTAATTAATTGTGTGGGCATCAGTGTTCCTTGGTGGGACACTTCCCCATCTCTGATGAACTAACTGAATGATCATAGTTCTGCACCCAGATGAAAAGTGGGTGGAATGTTTTCCCAGGACGCTCGCGCTCTGCTCAGTGCCTGGTACCTACGAATCATCCTCTCAAACATGCCTTTGCTTGCCCTGGCGGGATGGGGAGCAGGTACTGCCACACACACACCAGAACAGGAAACCATGCCACTGTGAACAGCTTCCCCTCCACAGTCTTCATTTCCCTCTCCTTTAAATTCCTAAAGTGACCAGAGGGTAGCTGAGAAAGGTGGTGCCCACGGCTGGCAGCTCTCAGGAAACATCCATCCTTCCACCAATTTACCAACCTTGACCAAGAGTCGGGCTTTAAATGTTTCCTCCCTTGTTACCCTGGTCCTGCTGCAAAGCAGAAGGCAGAATTCGGGACAATATGCAAGAGCAGATCCCTGAAAGGAATCTGAAAAAATCCTTCGTTGCTTTTTTTAGAAGGAACTTAAATTATTCCATGCCAACTCTGCCAGGGTCTCAAGAGTCCCCTTTTCTAGGTAAAAGCATCTTTCCCTGCTCATTATAGACCATGCATTCAGGCAACAGCCCCTAAATATTTATGCAGTACATCCCCTAGGAGAAAGCTTATGGGGAAAATATGGGTTTGTAAAAAAGAAAAATCCTAAGGGACAGATTCCAAATCATGGAACATTGTACAAAATGCACGTATGGACCAGAAGACGAGGCTTTTCCAGAGAAACTCATTTCCTTCGGAAAAGAGCAAGATTGGGAAATCATTCAACTTCTGCTTTCCCAGGGGAAATGACCAGGGGTGTGATGATGCTTTGTCTTTTCCTGCCTCCAGGCCATGACCAGGATAAAGAGGATAGAGCTGGCCCACGGGAACAAACAAAGAATCTCTTCCCTTCCACTTCCTGTTTGTGCCATTTCTCACAGACGCATCATGGCACAGACTGGAACGGCTGAAGGAAAAAATTTTTTAAAAAATGCTTTGTTAATGTGGTAGAGGAGCAGATGATATTTTTATCTGCTTTTGCACGTTCTGTAACATATTGTGTTCACAGTTCAAAAAAATATCATGATCACATTTGTTTGACTTAGGGGATCTGGACCTGCAATGCATTCAGGTCAAGTGCCATCTTCTAGCCACCACTTTCTCTGAAATATTTCGGGAACCGTGGTCCTGGCAGCCTCGTCTAGCTGACAATGTTGCAGTCTAGAGAACAGGAAAAAGTACCAGCACAAAGAAGAACACAGGACTTGGTCTGCAAAGCGCTCCATGGATATGGCTGCTGCAGTTTGAATGAGCTTCCTAAATGTTCATGTGGCAGAAACATAATCCCCAAATTCACATGCTAATGATGTTTTTTTTTAATTTGTTCTAATTATTTATACATGACAGCAGAATGCACTTCAACTCATTGTGCACAAATGGAGCACAACTTCTCATTTCTCTGGCTGTGCACAAGGCAGAGTCACACCTTTGTGCAATCATACACATACATAGGGTAATAATGTCATCTCATTCCAAGTCTTTCCCACCCCCACACCCATCCCCTCTCCTCCCTCCCCTTTGCCCAATCCCAAGTTCCTTAGTTCTTCCCTACCCACCCCCCATTATGGATCAGCATCCTCATATCAGAGAATACATTTGGCCTTTGGTTTGGGGGGATTGGCTTATTTCACTTAGCCTGATATTCTCCAACTCCATCCACTTACCTGCAAATGCTATAATTTCATTCTTCTCTAAGGCTGAATATATTCCATTGTGTATATGTACCACATTTTCTTTATCCAGTCACCTGTTGAAGGGCATCTAGGTTGATTTCATAGTTCAGCTATTGTGAATTGAGCTGCTATAAACATTGATGTGGTTGTGTCACTGTAGCATGCTGATTTTAAGTCCTTTGGATATAAATCAAGGAGTGGGATAGCTGGGTCAAATAGTGATTCCATTCCAAGTTTTCTAAGAAATCTCCATACTACTTTCCAGAGTGGCTGCAACAATTTGCGTCCTACCAGCAATGTGTGAATGTATCTTTTCCCCCACATCCTCACTAACACTTATTGTTGCTTGCATTCTTGATAATTGCCATTCTGACTGGAGTGAGATGAAATCTCAGAGTAGTTTTAATTTACACTTCTCTAATTACTAGAGATGTTAAATATTTTTTCATATCTTTGTTGATCGATTGTATATCTTCTTCTGTGAAATGTTCAGTTTCTTTGCTGATTTGCTGATTGGGTTACTTGTGGGTTTTGTTTATTTGTTTGCTTTGTTTTTTGTTTTAGGTGTTAAGTTTTTTGAGTTCTTTATATATCCTGGAGAACAAGGCTCTGAGATGCATGTGGTAAAGATTTTCTCCCGATCTGTGGGCTCTCTCTTCATGTTATTGATTGTTTCCTTTGCTGAGAAGAAGCTGTTTAGTTTGATTCCATCCCATTTATTGATTCTTGATTTTATTTCTTGTGCTTTGGGAGTAGTGTTAAGGGAATTGAGTCCTAAACCAACAGGGTAAAGATTTGGGCCGACTTTTTATTCTAGTAGGTGCAGGTTTTATCTGGTCTAATGCTTAGGTCTTTCATCTACTTTGAGTTGAGTTTCATGCATGGTGAGAAATAGGGGTCTAATTTAAATCTGTACAACACTTTGGTAGTATGGTCATTTTGACAACATTAATTGTCGTATGTCCCTTCCCATATGTTCCTGTTATCCCTAGTTTTTCTAGTGTTTGAACAAGAAGAGGTGTTGTATTTTGTCAAATGCTTTTTCTGCATCTATTGAGATGATCATATGATTCTTATCTTTAAGTCTATTGATGTGATAAATCACATTTATTGATTTCCATATATTGAAACAACCCTGCATCCCTAGGATGAACCCGACTTGATCACAGCATACTATCTTTTTAATATGTTTTTGTATGTGATTTGCCAGAATTTTATTGAGAAGTTTTGCATCTGTTTTCATCAAGGATATTGGTCTAAAGTTTTCTTTCCTTGATGTGTCTTTGCCTGGTTTTGGTATCAGGGTGATGCTAGCCTCGTAGAATGAGTTTGAAAGGATTCTCTCCTTTCCTATTTCATTGACTACTTGGAGGAGTATTGCTGTTAATTCTTCTTTGAAGGTCTTGTAGAACTTGTCTGAGAATCCATCTGGTCCTGGGCTTTTCTTGGTTGGTAGGCTTTTGTTTATCAAGGAAGATTTTTATTTTGTCATCAAATCTGAAGCTTAATTTTGCTGGATATTACATTCTTGGTTGGTATCCATTTTCTTCCAGAGCTTGTTGTATTTTGTTCCAGGACCTCCTAGCTTTGAGGGTCTGGGGTGATAAATCTGCTGAAATCCACATTGGTTTTCCCTTGTATGTAATCTGATAATTTTCTCTTGCAGGCTTTAAAATTCTATGGACTTCCCAGTCAGGTACCTCTCTCTCCAGAGGTCCTGTGGGCTGGTGCCAGGATCCGTGTGCATGTTGTGGAGAGCTGTTCTGTATCAGGCAGATCAGAACCAGGCACTGAGAGCTGTAAAGCCGGCCATGTAGCTGCAAGCACTGGGCCGGGTTGGTGGCTAGGGAGAGGTTGGGAAACTGGGGATTGAGGAGCTGGACAGTCCTATTGATTGCCAAACCAGCAGGACCAGGAGATCTGTGGATGCTGAATTGGGGAGCAATAGGGGACCAGGCTAGTGGGTGCCGGAGTGTTTGGCTGGGCAAGTGGAGAGCAAGATGCCCTCACCCCTCTTCCCATCTACTGACCCCATGAAAAGCTCTCTCCTGCCTCTGAAGCAAGATGGCAGCTATTAGCAGGGAGACTTTAGATGTTACCAACTTGCAGGTGCTTGGTGATGGTATTCCAGGCCCTGGCTGGTGTCCCAAGATGGAGTCTGCCCCCACTCAAGATGGTGGTATCAGTAGCGGAGGTATCCCAACATGGCGGCATGACCGCTTTCAGAAATGAGGCAGTGAGGTTGGGCCGGGCGTGATAGTGGGTGGCCCTTTTCAGAGTTGAGGCTCTGTGGCAAGCAGCACTGTGGAGGGCAGCTGTCTCCAGGCCCTGCCCTGTGTACCAAGGTCAGCAGCTGCAGTTCCCAAGGTGTGGGTAGCCACCTTGGGAGATGAGGCTGTGGCGGCAGGTGGCTCAGTGATGGTGAGTGGCCGTGTTGGTAGATGGGAGCCCATAGCACTGTCCGTCGCTAATGGTATTTTGAAGTGAGGGTTTTGGGAGGTATTTATGGTGAGGTAAGGTCATGAGAGCGGGGCCTCTATGCTGGCACTGGTGGCCTTATGGAAAAGAAGTGATAGACCAGCTGGTGGTTGGCTTGGCTCTGCACATGATGTCCTCTGCACATGACATCCTCTGTACATGACGTCCTCTGCACGTGATGTTGTGGGGAGCAAGAAGCGCCCCACCCACATGTTGGCATCCTGGGTATCGAGTGTCCCAGCCTCCAGAGCTGTGAGAAATAAGTATGTTTTCTCTATAAATGTCCTGGTCTGTGGCATTCTGTTGTAGCAGCCCACAGTGGACTAACACAATGATCGGCCTTATACTGCAGAGTGGAAGGTCACACGAAGTTGCATTCTTTACAAAACCTACAAGTGACCGAAATAGCCAAGAGCAGCACATCTCCTGCTCCCAGATGCCCCTACTAATTCTCATGTTGTGACATACGTGTCAGAACGGAGGAGCCAGCCCGATGCCTGGCTATTAAATAGGCTCCCAGCCTTATTCAGACTTCCTTGGATTTTTACCTAAAATCTTTGTCTACTCTGAAATTCTGTTCTGGATACGCATGCCATTTAGTTCTCATGTCTCTGGGGCTCCTCTTTGTTCTGTCATCTTGTTTTTGATGATCTGGACAGTTTTGAGAAGGACTGGAAAGCCACTGCATAGAATGTCCCTTGATTGGGACTCGTCCTGATTAGACAGGAGATATGAGTGTGGGGAAGGTCACAAAGGCCATTTACTACGGATGGGACCTGTCCCTGTGGGATTGGCCTTGATCACTTGGCTGAGGAAAGTTTGTCAGATGATGACTGCAGAGTCCTCCGCGCTCCACACAGCTCCATTTGGAAATAGGGACCAGCGAGTGACCCACACTTTAGGAGTGGGGAGTGTGCCCCTCCTCCCTGACAGGTGATCTACCTAAATCATCTACAGTTCCCTGCACCGGACATTTTTTGTAACCCCCTTGGGTTTATTTGTTCTCCATGTACTTATAGCACACACCTGTGGTGCCTTCCCAGTGGTTAGCAGTTTACATCAGCATGAACAGATGGATATTGGTTTTGGACTTTAAGGTTTAATCTAAGGTTTGTTGCTTACAGGTTTCAGCTTTGGCCTTGGGCACTCTTTCAGTTGATGCCTGTGACTCCATCTGTGTGTGCACCCATGTGGCCTTCACCTTCAGACACTACAGATGCCCGGGTTCACCTTGTGTATTTCCTGCCCCAGTCATAGAATCATTTATTTTTGCAAGGGGCCCTGGTCCTTTATTGGAAGTGGCCTTAAGAATCAAGATCTGGGTGCTTGGTGTGCTTGTTGCTACAGGCTCTGGGCCCACTCAGTGCTCAGAGCAATGAAATCCATATACGCACCCTAACATATGCGAACATCCATGAATATTTCTATGTGAAGCAATTTCTGTCTACCTTAGGCTAAACATGAGTTTACTCTGATGTTTCAATCGCCAACCCATCATCACATCTCCTGTTTCAACAGCAACAAGCCTGTCCCCGACCGTCCACCACCCACATGCCTCATTTTCAGCTCCAACGTGATACATATGTGGTCCTTTCCCAGAGGTCTAGCCATGTCCCAGTGGAAAACAACCTCTTCGGGCACAGAGCTCAAATACGGTCTCCTTGTCCTTTGGTTTTAAAGATTTAATAATTCCCAAGGAACTTAGATCAGTGATATTTTCCCCATCCTCCATTCACTAAAGATGTTTCATGATCGTAGTACACTGAAATGCTTTAGTTACAGTCTGCATTCCATCTTGGAATCTCTCAAACTTCTAAGCAATTTTTTGAAATTTGCATACGGTTCACTTCTTATGCTATGAACTTCCATGGGTTTTGATCAATGGAGATGGTCACGTACCCAACACTGTAGCGCCGTAAAGAAGCATTTTGCCACCCTAAAAACTTCTGCTGTTTAGCGATTCAACCCATCTGCTCTGCCTCAAACCACTGATCGTTTCACGGTCTCTTCATTTTGCGAACCCGGGTAATTGGGCTCGCATGGATATAGCCTTCTCAAACGGGCTTCTCTTGCTTAAAATACACAGTTAGGTTGTCTCATATCTCTGAGAGGCTTGGTATCCCCGACCCTCTTTGTTATCACTAAATGAGATTCCATTACCTGAGTGCACACTTTGTTTTTCCATTCATCCATTGAAAGTCATCTTGCTTACTTTCACTTTTAGCTTACATGGTTTTAGCTTTAGCCATGGGCACAAAGCTACCACAGACGTTTGCATTCAGTTCTTGTGTGGATATGATTTTTCTAGTTAGCCGGATAACTGTACACAAGTGTGACTGCTGAATTGCATTGTGAGTCTGTTTAACTTGGTAAGAAACTGCCATTCTGTCTTCCAAAGGAGCTCACCATTTTGCATTCCCACCCACAATGAATCATAGTTTCTGTTTTTCTATATCCGGACCAGCAATTAATATTTTCAGTTTTAGTTGTTTGGATTTTTACCACTGTAGTAGGTATGTAGTGAGATCTCAATTTTAGTTCAATTTGCTATTCCCTTTTGATAAAGGAATATGAGTGTGTTTTAATTTGCCTATTTGCCATCTATATATCTTCTCTGATGAGGTGTTCAGGCCTTTTATACATTTTTTTAATTGAATGACTTCCTAATTTTCGAGTTTAAAAAGTTATATTGTATATTTTATATATTTTTCAAGTATGTAAAGAATATATATATATATATATATATATATATATATATATATATCCATACATTCAAGATATGTACACACACTTACATACACACAAATACATACATACACACACATATGCATATATACATCAGGGTGGAAAGAATTGACTTCTTTTTTTTTTTTTTTTTTAAAGAGAGAGTGAGAGAGGGAGAGAGAGAGAGAGAGAGAGAGAGAGAGAGAGAGAGAGAGAGAGAGAGAGAGAGAGAATTTTTAATATTTATTTTTTAGTTCTCGGCAGACACAACATCTTTGTTGGTATGTGGTGCTGAGGATCGAACCCTGGCCGCACGCATGCCAGATGAGCGCGCTACCGCTTGAGCCACATCCCCAGCCCCAAGAATTGACTTCTTAACAGTATTAAACTTTCCACTCCATTGAGGTGAAACACAACTCCCTTTATTCAACTCACTGGTAACTGAAGAGAGATCTGCAGTTTCCTACATCTAGATTTTTTCATACTTTGTTAGATTTATACCACAGTGTTTCTCGTACAGGTTTGTGTGTGTGTGTGTGTGTGTGTGTGTGTGTTGTGTCTCATTGGCTTGTTTTGGTATGGCTGGGTTTGGCGTTTTGTGCATTTTTTTAGCACACTCTAGTCACATATGATAGCAGGGTTCATTTTGACATAATCACACCTATGTGGGTTTAATTTGCTACATTTCAGTCTCAGGTGCCTTCCTCTTTTCCTATCACTATTATCCTTCTTCTACTCTATTGGTCTTCCTGCTACTTATGTATCTATTTTTAATCGGTGCTTTATTGATATACATACACTGGGATTTACAAATTTAAATTTGTATCCTGCATTTCCTCCCCTCGCCTGTCCCTCCTCCCTCCCTCAATCTCCCACTCCTCTGGTCTTCCCTCTATCCTTACACTACCTGACCCCCCACCCACTTTCTCCCCTTACTTTTCTCTAGCTTCAAATATGAGAGAAAATATTTGACCCTTGACATTCTGAGTCTTGCTTACTCCACTTAGCATGGTGTCCTCCAGATCCATCCGTCTACTGGCCAATGGCATGACTTCATTCTTCTTTATGGCTCAGTAAAACTCCATTGTGTATATACACTTCATCTTCTTGATCTAGTCATCTGTTGATGGGCATCTGGACAGGTTCCATGATTTGGCTATTGTGAATTGCCTGCTATGAACATTGATGTGGCTGTATTGACGTATTATGCTTATTTTAGTTCTTTTGAATAAATATCGAGGAGTGGGATAGCTGGGTCATATGCTGATTCTATTCCTAGCTTTTTGAGGAGTCTCCACACTGCTTTCCACAGTGGTTATATTGATTTGAAGTCCCACCAAAATTGTCTGAATGAACGTTTTCCCCCACAACCTCACCAATATTTATTATTATTTGTATTCTTGATGATCGCCATTCTAACTGGGTTCAGATTATAGTTTTGTGTAGTTCTGATTTGCATTTCCGGGATTGCTGTCTATTTGTGTATCTTCTTTTGAGAAATGTCTGTTTAGTTCCTTTGCCCATTTATTGATTGGGTTATTTGTTGGGGTTTTGGGGTGTGTGTGTGTGTGTGTGTGTGAAGTTTTTTGAGTTCTTTATATATTGTGCATATTATTTCCCTGTCAGAAGAATAGCTAAAAAATATTTTCTCTCTTCATGCTCTTAATCATTTCCCTTGCTATGTAAAACTTTTAAATTTAGTGTCATTCAACTTATTGATTCTTAATTTTATTTCTTGAGCTTTAAAGGTCTTGTTAATGAAATTAGTACCTGCACTTATATGATGGTGTGTTGACCCTGTGTTTTCTTCTGGCAGTTAAAAAAGTTTCTGATCTAATTCCCAAGTCTTTGATTCACTTTGATTTGACTTTTGTGCAAGGTGAGAGATAGGGATCTGGCTTCATTCTTTACATATAGATGAAAAGTTTTTCCAGCACCATTTTTTTAAAAAAGGCTATCTTTTCTCTAATGTATATTTTTGGCACCTGTGTCCAGTATGGGATAAAGTGCTGTAAGTACGTGGGTCTGCCTCTGTGTCTTCTATTCCCTTCCACTGGTCTCCATGTCTACCGTGTCCCCAGTACCACCCTGATTTTGTCACTGCAGCTCTGTGGTATAATTTGAGATCAGGCACTACGATGCCTCCTGCATAACTCTTACTCAAGATTGCTTCAGCTACTCTGGGTCTTTTATTCTTCCAAATGAATTTTAGGGTCTTTTTTTAATGGTTCTATGAAACATGTCATTGATATTTTGAGGGAGATTGAATTGAATCTGGGTGATATTTTTGGTAGTATGGCCATTTGGACAATATTAATTCTGCCTATCCATGAACATGGGAGGCCTTTCCACCTTCTAGTGTCTTCTCCCATTTCTTTCTTCAGTGTTCTATAGCTTTAATTACAGAGCTCTTTCACCTCCTTAGGTTAATTCTCAAAGGTTTTTTTGTTTGTTTGTTTGTTTGTTTGTTTTGAGGTTATTGTGAAATGGATCATTTTCCTGGTTTCTTTCTCAGCAGAATCACTATTAGAATAGTGCAAAGCTACTGATTTATGAATGCTCATCTTGTATCCTGCTACTTTGCTGAGTTCATTGGTCAGCTCTAGAAGTCTTGTGGTGGAGTTTTGGGGTCCTCTAAATGTAGGGAATGTGATCAGGAAAGGGAGATAGGTTGACTCCTTCTTTTCCTACTTGTATCCTTTTAATTTCCTTCACATGCCTGATTGCTCTGATGGAGCTTGAAGAACTCTATTAAATAGGAGTGGTGAGACTGAACATCCTTGTTTAGAGGAAATGTATTCACTTTTTCCCTGGCACAATGTTGGCTTTGAGTTTGTCACGTAGAGCCTTTTGAAGGTTGAGGAAAGTTACTTCTATCCCTAGTTTCTTTGCTGTTTTTAACATGAATGGGTGTTGAATTTTATCAAAAGTCTTTTCTTCATCTATCGAGATGATCGTATGAGTCTTTTTCTTTATTCTATTTATGTGGTGAATTACACTTCTTGATTTCCATATGTTGAAACAATACATCCCTGGGATAAAATCTACTTGACCATGTTATACTATCTTCTTGATGTTATTTTTAATGCAATTTGCTAACATTTTATTAAAGATATTTGTGTGTGTGTGTGTATATATATATATATATATACATATAAAATATATAATATAAATATATAATATATAATATGATTTTATATATATATATATATATATATATATATATATATATATATATTCATCAGGTATACTGTATTGTAGTTTTTTTTCCTTGATGCATTTTTGTCTAGTTTTGGTATCAGGATCATACTGGCTTCCTTCACTATTGTGCCTTTCTTTGTGTTTTTATTTTTGGGCTCTGTGACCCTTGGATCAAGGGATGGGTTGCTAAATCCCTCTTCTTTGTGCTGCTCAGCAAGCTTCCAGCCACTGTGGCCAGGAGCCAGAGCTGGTTGTAGTACCTCTCAGTTCCTGTCTCACAGTACAGGAAGAGATAAGCTGGGGAGTGCTGACATAGGATGCATGTCCATCGTGGGGCTGGTGCAGAGATCTAAATTGGAAGTTTCAACAGCTGGGGTTTAGACGTGGTTGACCTTTGGAACTCTGTTGATGTGCATTTGAGATGTGATCCACACGCCTGTTGCTGGGCAGATGCCAATCTCTGCTGAATGTCTGTGTCTCGGGGGTCTCTTTAAAGTTCCACTCTTTGGATAAAGAATCAAACCCTTCACTGGCCTCCTTATTTACCACAATCCATGTGAATTACCCAAGATCAGACATGGAGTGCAGTCCTTTCTGGCTGGTTACTGGTGCCTTCCCAGCTGTTCATGTGAGACACCAGCAGCAAAGGGGGGCTCTCTCTCCTCAGTGTCCCCAACCTGGATCACCCGAGGCACAGTCCTCTCTGTGCCTGTTTAATCAAGCTGGTTCAGGCACACCCTGGACCCCAAAATAGCAACTGCTGGGTCAGGCTGGCAACCTCCTTTATGGCTTCCTGAGCTCCTGCTTCTGCTCACTGCGGGGTGGTCGCTCAAAATGGTCCCCGCCATGGTGACTCTGATTCCCACCAGAATCTCTGCTCCTCGACCAAATGATTTTGGTCACTTTTCACCCAACGACTCCCCCCACCACCTCTGGGTCAGTGAAGATCAGCTTCTCTCTCTGGTCCACAGCCCCCCACCCCAAGTCAATTTTATTTGCCAGGCTCTCCTCTCTCTCTGCCTGTGCTCCTAGTCTCTCTGCAGGGGGCTGGCGGGAGCTCAACCTGGTGCATTTCAAACATATTCTTATTTTACGTTCAAAGTTCCCGACTTTCTGCATCTCCATGATTATGTTACTGCCCAGTGTTGAATTTCAGTGAGTCCCCTAGTCACCCACCTTGCTGGGGAGCATCTTCTCACTGTGTAGTCCTGTGGTTAGGAGCTGCTGGGGAGCGTGCCGTCCCTCTGACCTGACATCTTCCTCCTTCTAGGTTGCCTTTAGATGCTGTTGAGTATTGGTTTTCTTGGACCCCGATAGCAAAGTACCACAGACTGAGTGCCTTAAACAGCACAAGTTTGTTATTCTTATTGATCTGGAGGTCACAAATCCAAAAGCCAAGGTGACAGTGCTGTCAAATTCTTCTGAGGTCTATGAGGGAGGGATCTGTTTCAGGCTTCGTCCCATTTCTGGTGGCTTTCTGGGGTCTTTGGCTGGCAGATGGTGTACCACTGGTATCATCTTCTTCCTCCCATGCATGTCTCGGTCTCTCCACATGGTGTTCATTTTATGAAGACACCAGTCAGATTATATCAAGGTGTCATTCTACTTAATATAAAACCATCTTAACTAACTAATTCTATCTGCAATCAAGATATTTCTAGATAAGGTCACAGCCCTTATGGCTGTGTCTGGGTGTTTCTCCAAAGTCAGAGGCCCAGGCAGGCAGGCTGACATGATTCCCAACACAAAGGGCACAGCAAACAGTGTGCCTCAGGGTTCAAAGTTACTCTGTCCTTTGGAGTTACCCAAGGGAAATCTTGGTAAAAATACTTTTCAACTGCGAAATTTTAACAGTGCTACTATAAACATATCCAGCTCCAAATAAGGTGCTATGTGGCCTTCAGCAGCTGAGGGCTTGCGATGCCCTCTGGGCTGCTTCCAAAGCCACTTGCTGCAGGTTCTGACAGAGGCCTTCAGGAATGGCAACATAGGGGAGACTTTGGGAATGGGCATTTAGTGGTGGAGACTGACGCCTAACTTACTCACTCATTTAGGGGGCAATGGGACAAATTCAGAGTTTAACCCAGGTTCTGGACAAGGATGTGGCTTCTGTGCCTGTGCTCGTCATCTGTATGATGAGCTCGTCCTAAGGCCCTGACGACTGTAGGGTCAGCACTGGGTCAATGTGAATTCCTCATTAGGGTCGCCTGCTGCAGTCTGCTCCATGGCTTGGTAGCAGTGAAACCCTTGGCTCTTTGGCTTCCAACTAGTGGTGGTTGGCTGGCCACGTTCCTAGAGGGCCCCTCTCTCTATGAAGTTATTCTCTCTGTATGAGAGGGCGTGTGAACCTCAGTTTTATTCTAGAAACATTTCCATGCTGCGTCAACTCCTGCTAATGCAAAGGTGAATAGAATAGACATGGACCCCTGTCGTCTGTAGGGGGGGGCAGACTTCACCCCAGTCCACCAGCATGCCTACAGCAAGGGTTAACCGGGGAAATCTCCCGGTGGGCCCCAAGGTCACTAGGACATAGGGAATGGGTAGCTGGACTGAGGGCTCAGTGGCTTCTCAGAGGAAACCACTCTGGGTTGGAGATGATAGATGGGACAGAAGCTCAGCTGACTGGGAGGCAAGACAGACCCCCAGGGAGGGTATCTCATGTCAGCAAGTCATCAGCAAACTATTCTACAAGTGACTACCTGGAGAGCGTGGTGCTACCCAGCTCTACTGTTAGTGCAGAGCCAGAGACAAAAAGTGAAGAAGTGGGAGTGGCCAGCTTGTTGATGGAGGCTGAGACTTTAATTTCATATGATTTTCATGTATCACAAATTATTCGTTTGGTACTTTTTTAAAAGGTTTAAAGCACCATTCATTCTCAGCTTACAGAGTTAAAAAAGCACAGTGAACTAGATTGGGCCCCAAAGCCATGGCTTGCAGACTCCTGAACTAAGCCTGCAGTGGGGACCTTGGACAGCAGGACTCCATCCTCAAAGATGGACCCCCATATAATTAAGCACCCTGAGAACGCTTCCTTCCCTACTGTGCATGCTGCACACTGACTCTGTGATCATGTAGGCCATGAAAAGCTGCACCATGAAAAGACAAGGCACTCCATTATAGCTGTTTATGATCTTACCAAATGCTAAGGTTGGGGTCAGGAAAATTTACCTCGTTTGCATATAAAAAAATTCCCAAGTGCCCAAGGTCAAGGGAGCTGTCAAGTCCAAGTTGTTCTCCTGAGCCCTCATTTCAACTAGGAAGGAGTAATTTCCTCTCCTCTGCTGATGAACACACCCTGCGGTTCCAAGTACCCCCTGAAATCCACCCCCAGCTGCTAATGAACATCAGCAAAATCAAGTGTGTGCTGAGCTTGTCCTTTTCCTAAGGAGGGATCGGGATCTGCCAAGCCACAGTCCTGAGCTCTGTGAATGTGTCTACTGTACAGCTAGTGAGATGGCGCCGTGGGCACCAGCTTAGAGGGAAACACTGGCAGGGGAAGCAGATAGGACCCCTCCCTCAGAGAGGGAGACAGATCTGGGACAATCACACAAGTATGCAGCTTCATAACAAGTGAGGACAGACCACCTGCACTGAGGACCAAGCTTCCACATCTAAACTACAACACAGGCTCATGTTGTAAACATGGGTGCATTGCATGTGTGCGTGGGCCTGTGTTCATGTGTGTGTGCACATTCACACTTGTGTATATGCACACACATGTGTGCTTTTTGGGTGTGCCTATGTGTATGCATGTGTGACTATGTTGGATACCAGGACAGGAAAGGAGACATATTTTAGGCTCAGGGAATGATACATACAAAGTCTCAAAAACTGAAGCTCTGTCTGAGGCTCAGAATATTTGAAGAACTCTGCAATGGCCTCTGGAACTCTACACAGAGGACCAATGGAACCTCTACACAGAGAACAAGTTCAAGGCCAAGTTGAGTGGATCCCAGGACTTGCCTGGCCTTGATGAGCAATGCATGTCTCGTTCTTCATGCACAGGAGAGTCTTGGGGGGTTTTAAACAGGAGACATCACTATGGCTTTTGTTTTAACAAGAGGATAAAGGGCAGGACTGGCACCAGGCTCTAAGGACAACAGGACCCAGCGACGTCCACCCTGAATATCACAAAGACCATCTGCAGGTTTCTGGGCTTCACTTTCACTGCTTGTCACATTCAGAATAGCAAGGAGGTGTCAGTCACTCCACTGTGTCTCACCAGGACAAGAAGCAGCGGCAGCGTCTGCGGCCTGAGCTGTGGAGCAGGACCCTACTGGTGCCTGAGGACCTGGGAGATGGATGGCGTCACTGGCCCACCCTGTCTGAGGCTCTAGGACACTCAGGACAGAACTCCATGGTGTGGGGTTTAGGAGTCTGTGCAGCTTGGAGATGCAGCATTTCATATTGCAAGACGTCCAGAGGGGCCTTCATTAAAAAGTATTTTTTCTTCAAGTAAAATCAATTAACATGATATGACAGAACCTGCGAGTGTTCAGCTTTGCTTCTTACATCAACTAATTTCTGTACACAGCTGTCCTCTGCTTTTTCATTCTCAAAAGATAGGCCAAGAGGCAAAAATGCAGCCAGTAAAGGGCTGTGTCCCTTGAATTTAATGGGATTTTCATAATTCTGAATATCACACTCATTTTTCTCAAAAACAAAAAACGTGGAAATGTCTAACTATGAACACAGAATTCACAGCCCTTCTTACTAGGGTTTCACATCATTTATTAAGTGTAATTATAAGTACTTAATTAGGAGCGGGGTGGGGGAGGTGCTCTGAGGACGGTGCCCCCACCCCCAGGCTCCCGCTGCATACTCAGAGTCTGATCCAACCCGGGAGCAGGCGAGCGCCGCTGGTTACCCACCTCTTCATCCTTCTCATCTGTGTGCGTACGCGGGAGGCCAGGCCTGCTCTGAGCTACTCCAGGGCTGCGGAAGAGCTGTGAGAGGCTGAGGTCCTCAGGCGGACCTCACCTGGGTCACTCCATCCTGTAAAGCAGGAGTTGGCCCTGAGCTACTCCATCTGAGTGCAGGGGCCAAGAGGGCGACTCCACACTTTGTTGTACAAGTACACAGCCACCAGCTGCCAGCCCAACTATAACACACTCACACACTCACAATAACACTCACTTGCACATTTACACACTCATATGGTCACACATTCATACACTGGCACTCACACATCCACTCAAAGACAAACAAAGTCACACTCATTCACCCAAACACATGTTCACACAAACATTACTAACACACTCACACACTCAGACATACACATGCTCACACACACATGCTCACAAATAAACTCTCACACTTACACACTCAAATACACATTCACGCTCACACAATGAGATACACTCACACCCACAGACACAGACATGCTCACCAACACACACACCCACCCATACACACACCCTGAGACACGTACTCTGACACACTCACATACACATGCTCGCACACTTACTCATAAACTGATGAACTCATGACTGATAAATGATTCATATATGAATGCAGACGTAACAAACTAAGTCAGGAGCACTGGACCCGTGGACGTACCAGGTCATGTCAGGAAACCAGACTCGGGAGCTCATCAGCCTCGTGAGATGCACACCCCGCCTAAGGCCCAGCCAGTGTGGTGAGCCTCACCAGGGAAATCGCCACGGCACGAACCTCAGGTTTCCTGTCCCATCGGCTTTAGCACAGCTTGGCTTCTGGCCCAATGACGACAGTGGTGGGGGACATGCCATCGGGGACCCCTTCACAGACACTCGGAGGAGCCCTCTTGTTGCCAGTGTGCATCTGATGACACCGAGGTCCAGCTTGATCAGTCACGTGCTGCCCCGTGAAAGGCTCGAAAGCTTCATAGACATTTTTAATTAAAAAATAATAAATCTATCCAGGTTTTTGATGTATTATTCTTGTGTTACATATTATTTTGTGTTATTATTTTTTGTGTTGGATAAAGGAGTTAAAATGCATCTGGAGGGAGGTGTATCATAAGAAAACCTCACCTTTTCCATAGGATCCCAGGTGGACACAACATCTTTATTTTTATGTGGTGCTGAGGATCAAATCCAGCGCCCCGCACATGCCAGACGAGCGCGCTACCGCTTGAGCCACATCCCCAGCCCTCCAATGGTTCTTTAAAAGAGCCAGTAGGCTGGAGCCCCTGAGTAGAGAGGGGCAGACACGGGTGCACAGAGGGCTTGCTCCTACGGATGGCAGAACCCGAGACAGGCAGGAAGTGGAGGCAGCAGCAGCCTCCGAACCCCTGGTAGGAAGGGCCCACCCAGGTTTGGGGCAGCTTTTCACCATGGTGACCAAAAGACCTGACAAGAACAGTCACTGGGGGGAGGTGGAGTTTATTAGGCACTCACAGTGGACTCAACCCCATTGCTCTGGGTGCGAGGTGAGGCAGGACACCACGGTGGAAGGCATGGTGGAGGACAGTGGGTCAGCTCATGCCAGACAGGGAGCTGAGAGAGTGAGAACCAGGAGCCAGGGACAGACTGTGATCCCAAGGGCATGCCCCAGGGACTCCCTCCCTCCAGCCACGCCCCACCTACCTAAGCTACCACCCAGGAGTCCACTTGAATTATTAATCCACCAGATGGATTGATCCACTGATCAAGTCACAGCTCTCATGACCCCACCATGTCACTTTCGTGAGTTCCTACCTCAACACATGAGCTTGTGGGGGCACACCTCATGCCCAAGCCATAGCACATGGCACGGGTATCAGATGTCAGAGCAGGCAGCCAGCTCAGGTCTCCAGATCTCCTCTTATAAAGCCACTAATACCCCCAAGGCGCCCTCCTTCGTGATGTCCTCTCACCGTGATCACCTCCTAAAGGCCCTACCTCTAAACACCAGGAACATGAATTTGGAGGTTACATTTGCAACCTGTGATCTCATGGGGGACAAACTCAGATGACAGCCCTGAGCCAAAAGATAAAAACCAGCCCAGCAAACTCAGGTGCAAGCAAAGCCAAGGTTCAGAGGAACATCAGGCTTCTTGGTCTTAGACCCCCAAGAGCACCCTCATCCAGGAACCAGCCCCAGGGCTCCAGGGAGCTGGCAAGAAGCCGTATTCTGGGGTCTCAGATGCCTGCAGGGCCCAGGGGAGAGAGGATGCTTTTCAGGTTTAGCCTGGTCTGGGCAGCCATCCAGAGCCCAGCACAGAGCCTCCAAATCTAGAAAAGAAAAAGCAATTGCTGTCTTAATCTACCAGGAGGCTCAATTTTAAAAGGGAGGAGTGAACAAACAAAACCCTTATGCATCTCAACATAGCGTTTTGTTGTATTTATTGAACATGCATAAATTGTGCCGATTACTGGAGTTCGGCGGGGTATTTCCATACACACACACAGCAGGCCTTGGTCAGACCCAGCACCCCCTCCCCAAGCCCTGGTAAGTGCTTCTCTGCTTTCAGGTGGACTTTTTGCACCTGTGAGGAAGACATGCGAGGCTTGTCTTTCTGGGACAGCAGGCACCATCTGAGCCTCCTCACTGTCCTGGCACCAGGCACAGGTGCTGACTGCAGACCTGCTGATCCAGGATGGACAGGCAACGTGGCTGCTGAGCTGGGGGGGTGGGGACCGCTGCCTGGGAGCAGCCCAGACTCCTGGCGGGAAGGATCCTGGAGCCCAGCCCAGGCAAGGCAGGAGCAGCAGTGGCTGGAGTCCTGGGTGGTGCCCGTGGAGGAGCGGCCCTGGGTGTGGAGCGCAGGACAGCTTCCTCCAGGAGGGATGGTGTGCCCACCTGGGCTCCCTGCCTCCAGGAGAGGCCTCCCTCCTCATATCCTGAGCCCTTATTCTCTGTCATTGTTCCCCTGGTCCCGACATTTTTGTGGCATCAGACTTTGTCATCTCCATTCAACATTTATTAAAAACCCACCATTTATTTCTTACGTTTGTGTCATCTTTCTGCCTTGCGTGTCCACAGAACACAAAGGTCTCTCATCATCCCGGGGCCTTTCCATTTTCCTTGTTAATCAAGTTTCTTCACCCTTAAAACTGCTCTGATCATTTTTAGTGATTTGTTGAACGTACGCTCTTTTTTTGTTTTATTGGAGCATTGTAATTGTACAAAATAGTGGGTTTGTAAAGCCGAAAGGGCGCGAGACCAGGAACCACAGAACAGGAATGAGGCACCACTATTGGGGGGTGCTCCTGGGCGCGGTTCCAGGGTCCACGGAAGGGCGAGGGCCAGGGGAGTGGGTGGGAAAGGGAGAGCAGTGCTAATGAGGGAGGCTGCGGTGGGAGGCCCAGGCCATCCAGCTAGGCCAGCAGGTTGGCTGAGTTTGGGGGTGTCGTGTCTGTCGCGGCCTGGTCAGGGCTGATGTGAGTTGACAGGGCGACTGCTTCAGCCGGTGGGAACCCATGGTGGTTGGGATCTGTTGCCACGTCAGCTTCTGATTGGCCATTTCAGGTGTCCTCAGCCAGGTGGAAAGTCCCCGGCCACGGCTGCCATGAGAGGGGAGGGGGAGGGGAAGCGGGACAACCCAACAGGGTTCACTGTGACACCTTCACACACAGTCATAACACAATTCTCTCCACATCAGTCCCCAGCACTCCCCCTGGCCCCTCTCTCCTCCCTACACAGATCTTCTTCCTCTACTGGTGTCCCTTCTCTTTATTATGTCTAGTTGGTGCATGGTAATTCTTCATAAAAGTGTGATGTGTTCTTCAAGTTGTCTTATTGTGGCCCACTCATAACCACATTCAGCCTGGTTATGATCATGCCCATGTCACAATAAACCAAGTAATCCACCAAGCAATCTGCAGAGTGACCTTCCCTTCCAACAGTGAACTTGTTTTCACTGTACAGGGCTAGTCTTTGGGGGGACAGGGGATGGGACAAAAGGTCAGGATATGGCTTGAGGCACATCACATAATTGGTGGGTTCCGTTCCCAGGGCCTTCTCTCCCTCCCCCTCTGCAGTCCTCCCTTCTGTCTTCAGGAACTACCTTGTTTATTCCCTTCTTTCTCTCTAGCTTCTCCATGTGAGAGAAAACATCCACCCTGACTTCCTGGGTCTGCTTATTTCACTTAGCTCGATGTCCTCCACTTCCAGTAAAACAGTTTCCCAGTTAATAAAACCAGGACTGCTTGAAGGAAAGGCTGATTCCAGGTTTCAGGGCAGTGCATCGGTTGAGCCTAGGACATCTTATCACACCCTAAGTCTGGAGGCTGAGAAATTACTAGGAAAACGAAGAGCAGCTGAAAGAAGTTCCGTGGGACTTAAATCCTATCAAGTACATTTAAATCTATTCCTTTATAAAGATATTTTACGAAAAGCTAATTGGTCTCTTTGGATAGTGATTAGGAACAAATTAATGCTCTCAAAAACTGGCACATTGGTAAGGAAGGAGAAAGACTGGAGCATTTACCTAGAGAACTGGTAAGTATGGGAGGAAATACAGCATTTATTTCAATAAATGACCGAATGGTGGTGGCGGTGAGGAGGTGTCTGAGAAGCTGGCCGGGGAGAAGAAACCACCACTCTGCAGCCCCTCCTTCAGAACACACAGGGTGAGCAGAGGGGGCAGCATGTACCTCTGACAACACCAAACCACAGTGGAGGACCCCAGATCTGGGGTGCATGCTGGTGGCACCTCCAGGAAAGGGGAGGGGCAGGGAAAGCTGCCGACCCAACAGGGTTCATTGTGACACATTCACTCAAGCTCATGACACAATTCTCTCCATTTCAGTCCCCAGCACTCCCCCTTTCCTCTCTCTCTCAGAAGATCTTCCTCTACCCCCCCCCCCCCAGGGTCTTGCCAAAGGGACCACACAGGAGCCTCAGCCCCAGCCTCAGGATACAGCTACTTTTGCAGGGATCTCAAAGGAGAAGGCCTGTGGGACTGAATGGGGAAGTGTGTTCCCTGGGGAACCTTCTGCACCAGCAGCTCAGTGCCTAGGCAGGGGGCTTGTGAGGAGGAGGAGGAGGAGGAGGAGGAGGAGGAGGAGGGAGGGGGAGGGGAGGGAGGGGAAGGAGGGGGGAGGGGAGGAAAGGGGGAGTGGGAGAGGGGAGGAGAGGGAGGAGGGGGAAGAGGAGGAGGAGAGGGAGGAGGGGGAAGAGGAGGAGGAGAGGCTGGGAAGAGGAGGAGGAGGGAGGAGGAGGGGGAGGGGAAGAGGAGGAGGAGAGGGAGGAGGGGGAAGAGGAGGAGGAGGGGGGAGGAGGAGGGGGGAGGAGGAGGAGGGGGGAGGAGGAGAAGGAGGGAGAAGGAGGGGGAGAGGAAGAGGAGAAGGAGAGGGAGGAGGAGGAGGGGGAGGAGGAGGGGGAGGAGAGGAAGAGGGGGAAGAGGGGAGGGGGAGGGGAAGGGGAGGGGGAGGGGGAGGGGAGGAGGAGGGGGAGGGGAGGGGGAGGGGAGGGGGAGAGGAGACAGAGGAGGAGGAGGGGGAGGATGTTGGTGGCGGAGGGTGGAGGTGCTGGGTGGAAATCGCACCTTGAAAGAGACTTTGGCAATTAGATCCACAAGAGGGAGATAAAAACATGAAGAAAGTGAGGAAGTCAGTTCTATGGAGGACAGGGGAATGGTTACTTTGGGGATTCGGTATGATGGAAAGGGGTGCTGAAGAGGCTGCTGAGTGGTTGGTTAACTGCCTTGTTCAGCCTGGTTATAAGTGCGCTCGTGACACAATCCACCAAGCAATCTGCAGAGTGACCTTCCCTTCCAACAGTGAATTTGTTTTCACTGTACAGAGCTAGTCTTTAGGGGGAGAAGGACAAAAGGTCAGGATATGGCTTGAGGGAAGAATGTAAAGCAAAAATAATTAGTGCTTTTTATGCAAGGCTATGTCCAGAGAGTTTCTTGGCGAATTGATTTCTTTAGGATACACGTGTGGGTGACAGAGTGGCTCACAGCTGACGGGTTCCATGAGGCAGAAAGAACAGTAGGGGAAAACCATGCCTAGAGATTTCCAACCACGCAGAGTTGTGCGTTCCAAACAGCAGCTCCAAGTGCATTTCGCAAGTCAGACTCCATATTCCAGAAGTGTGAGTCCTCTACCAGGCCTGCTGATAGAATTGCAAATCGTGACTGGAGAGTCACAAATGCAGCCTCATAGTGCTGAGTCCAGCTGTGTGAGTGAATTAGCCTCCTCTATTCTCAGGCACGGCCCAGGCTTACTTGATTTCCAATACTCTCCGTTCAGCAATCAATATTTGTTCCTTACACATTTCATTCAAAATAGTTATGTGAAAGGTAACATATGATACCATTTTACCCCAAAGGTTTATGCCCACAGTAAAAAGCACTTCTGTGACAGGATCAGGGGCCCACTCCTATGCACAGCTGCAGGGCTTGCATGCCCCTGTGCCCTCGGAGAGGAGGACAATGGGGCCCTCACGTGCTCTAGCCACCAGCAATCCAATTTACTCCACTGTCTCCATGGATTAAGCATCAGCTGAGCCGGACCAAGCACGCAGTGAATTGAATTAACAAGGTTATTCAAAGCCTGAAATCTCTATGAAAGAGGAATGCTGTTCACAGGGTAATCTTATTCCTTATTCTCAATTAGATTTTTTGTTTGTTCCAAGGTAAATTAAAATTCTCTCTTAAAATAAATAAAACTTTCTTAAGACCCTGCTCAGACTACAAATGCAGCCCATACACAATGCGCCTGCATTTCCAGGCTGTCCAAAGGCCAAACAGAGGCCCTGAAACGTGGATGTCTAGGATTCTGAGATTCCAGACCAGCTGCACCCGTCTGACCCAAGGTGAAAACAAGAACTTGGAAAAGGGAGGGCAGAAGTGGAGATCAACTACATGGAAAAGGAAGGGTAGTGCAGAGAAAAATGACGGGGAGTCTGTTAGTCACCTCCCATCGCTGGATCAAAAGTCCTGAAACACAACCAGGGAGAAAAAAAAAATGTTATTTTGGCTCACAGTTTCAGAGGTTTCAGTCCACGGTCAACTGAAACCTTGGATTTTCAGTCTGAGGCAGAAAATCATGGCGGAAAAGCTGCCCACCACTGGCACCAAGGAGAGAGACAAGGAGGGAGGGACTAGAGAAAGCTAAACCCTTCCAGGTCGCAGCCTCGGGTACCTCTTCCTACTACCAAGCCCCACCTCCTACGGCTCCCACCACTCCCAGTAATGTACCAAGTTAGGAACCCATCGCTGGATTACTCCCTGATGCGGAGCCCCCACACTGCCCCAGCCCCCTCTGCACACTGCTGCACCAGGAGCAGCCTTCCACACAACAGCCTGCAGGGAACGTTCCAGACCCAAGCCACAACAGGGAGACTGTAGGTAAACCCCTCAAGAACCCCAGGGGAAACCGTGCCTGCAGGTGCGCTTCCAGGGATCGGTTCTTCATAGAGTGGAACCTCTGGAGGGCAGGGGTGAGGCAGGCGCAGAAGCAGGAGGAATCCTGGTGGTGGTCCAGCCAGACCCGCCCCATCCTTTCCACTCCTGCGGGGGGCGCGCTGTCCTTGCACAGCGCCTCAGACAGGCTCTCCGCCAGCTGCCAGGTGTGCCAAGTGTGCACAGGGAGAAGGGATGGAGGAGATGGGAAGACAGCCCCTGAGCCAGCTCCCGAGGAAATGATCAATGAAGTCCAGCTTCCTGGCTCCCAGATCCCCTCTCTCTGCCGCTTCTCCTCTACAGAACCTTTATCTACACTTCTTCACTGCCCCAGTGACCACCGTGTCCAGGCTATGGGACTTTGCAGTTAATCTGGGCTCCGCAATGGGGTGTGCTGCTCGTGCGTGATGAGATCCCTGTCACGGACAGCCAACAGGCAGAGCTGCCCAACCCTGAGCCAGGAGCACTGAAGACACATACTGGGTGGGGAGGCAAGACCAGGCCCTCCACCCACCATAACAGGAAGCTGTGGAGCTGGGCTGTGTGTATTGATGTCCATTGGAGAGATCTTCATTGATCTCCTACAATAGGCAGGCACTGCACAGAACATTCCCAGGAAACCTCAAATAAAATAAGCCTGCTTTATTCATCATTCCAGACTCAGACCATTGCCTGGAACAAAGGAGGTGCTCAGTATTTGCTGAATATGTGGAGGGACCATGGAGAGATGGACAAATCTCTGAGACCATGCTGAATAACTTTTAGCTAAATTATATGATCTACGCCTTCATCTTCTGAACATTTCATTTCTGAACTGCAAAATGGGATTAATAATAATACAGATCTCTTGGGGTAACCATAAGGATTAAATTTTAAAATCTAGATGCGTGCTTTTGCCCATGAAAAAGTAAAGGATGTACCAGGCACCACAAGTTATCCTCTAGTTATCCCAGCAGCTCAGGAGGCTGAGGCAGGAGGATATCAAGTTCAAAGCCAGTCTCAGCAACTTAGTAAGGCACCCTGTCTCTAAATAAAATATAGAAAGGGCTGGGATGTGGCTCAGTGATTGAGTATCCCTGGGTTCAATCTCCAGTACCAAAAAAAAAAAAAAAAAAAGAAAAAAAAAGTGATGATATGGTACTTGTCCTCCTACCATTAAAAACAACTGAAGATACTGGGCAAAATACATGGCATGAATGTTTTCAAGCAGTGGGAAATACGTGCTGAGGGACAGTGGTCGGTCTCTGATGAATAGGAAGCAGAGGAAGTAGCTCCCAGAGACAGTCTCCAGACCAAGGCAGGAGGGGAACCATGTGGATCTCAGCTGGTTGCTTGGCCCAGGAAAAGGAAGTAGGTCTGCCGTAGTCCGGCTGCAGCAAAATAACCAGGGGGGTGAGGAGCAACTTGTGTACATTGATACAGCAGGAGAGGGAGCCGTTTATTGTAGGACAGGAGGGGTATATATACATTCCACACAGCTTATCTTTATTAACATAAACTAGATACAGCAGTCAACCAATAAGGAATCTCCACACTTGATGGCTCGCTGGCGTTACTTCACAAACCACTCCCTCTGCAAAATGCCAGGCGCCATCTTGACTTGTTTACAGACCCTAACATAGGTCAGGAAGGCCGAGAGAGCTGGACCTCGTGGCACAGAGTGCAGGGAGGGAAGCCACAGGAAGACAGCTCAGGAGTCAGAGTCTGCAGCAGGGTTCCCAAGTGTGAATCCACCTGGGTCTAGGGTGAAACTCCACGGGACTGGATATCAAAAACAGTGCAGAGAGAGGGAAGTTATTTGTGGTAACAATAAACTGAAAAATTCCCAGTGCTCCTGTATGGGAGTCATCAAGGCAGAGATTACCCATTACCTCAAGGGGCGCTCTCTACAGACACCACCAGGGAACAAGCTAGCCCTTAAAAATGCCCCAGACCCCATCCCATATATAAGAATAATTTAGCTGCCTGCTAGATCAAAGTCCAGTACTCTTTAAAATCCAGCATGCAGCAGCATAAAATTCGATGTCAAACTTCAATATATTACTAAGATATGTAAACAAGCAGGAAAATATGACCAAGAGCGAGGAACAAGAATCCACCAGTGACAAAATACTAGGAATGATGTAAATAGCAGAAAACAGCATAGATATTTTCAAATGTCTAAAGGAAAACTGTTTTTGAGTGAGATGAAAAATGTTTTTAAAAATCAAGTGGAACCTTTAGGGATAAAAACGCAAAACATGAAACAAAATCTGGACCAAGCGCACGGGAGTTAGAGCCATTAGACACTGCAGAGGAACAGATCAGTCAACTTGAAGATATGGCCAGAGAAGCTATCCAAAGTCAAGCAAAGGTGGGGACAGGTTAAAACACGCGCAAAGCCGCAGTGGGCTGCTCGGTCACATCATGCAGTCCAACACACACCTGAGTGGACTCCCAGAAAACGAGAGGCTCCAGAAGGGCAGGAAAACATTTGAAGAAATAATCCTTACCAAAATAATTAGTATTTTCTCTTATTATTTACTTATTAACTCATTTTGCAGAGCTGGGGATCGACCCCAGGAGTGTCCTACCACTGAGCAGAGCCCTAGATTTTTTTGGTTTTTGAGACAGGGCCTTGCTAAGTTGCCCAGGCTGGCCTTGAACTTGAGATCCTACTGCCTCAGCCGCCCCAGTAGCTGGGATTACAGGTGTGCACCACGGTTCCTGGCTTTGATTACCAATTTTTTTTTCTGATAAAATTTGAAGGGGAAGAAAACTCAAAGTTTTATGAATCTCAGAACTCAAATAGGTGGGACATGAAGAAGACCACACCAGGGTACGTCACCAAAAGAATCAGGAAAAGGGTGATGTTAGAAAACCTGGAAAGCAGGCAGGGGGAGGAGGAACCTGTGCTGAGGATGCACAAGAAAAGCCTGCGGGTCTCACCAGAACCCAGGATGGACGCCGAGGGCCAGCCAGCAGCTCCAGGGCTCTGGTGAGCCAAGTGAGGTCCTAGTGCCTCAATGCTCAGCCAAAACTCTTTCAATCAGATGGTGAGATAAAAATGTTTCAGGCAGGCCGGGTGCGGTGGCCCATGCCCGTCATCCCATCTGCTTGGGAGGCAGAGGCAGGAGGATTCAGAATTCAAAGCCAGCCTCAGCAATTTAGCAAGGCGCTAAGCAGCTCAGTGAGACCCTGTCTCTAATAAAATACAGAATAGGGCTGGGGATGGGGCTCAGGGGTCGAGTGCCCCTGAGTTCACCCCCGGTACCCACCCCCTCAAAAAAAAAGTTTCAGGAAAACAAACCAGAATTAAAATTCACCTTCAGTAGACAAAAAAAAAAAAAAAAAAAAAAAGGTCACTCCAAAGATGAAATAAAAATGTCACCTGGGGAAATCATCACATGAAGGAATGAGCAGCTCTAGAGATGATAAACAAGTGGATAAGTGTCAAATAAACTTGTGTTTTAATTTATTAAAAAAAAACTGCAAAAGTAATAGCAGTACATTGTGGAGTTAGAGCATTTAGAAATATTGTGTGAACCACAGGAAGAGTGATAGGAGGTGGACAATGAACATGTGGCTCCGAGTTTCTTGAATGATGGCAGGATTTGTGTAAAAAATAGACGGGGATGACTTGAAGACACATTTCAAAGCTCAAACGATAGAGAATGCTCCATGTGGGTGAGGGTGGGTGAGAGTGGGTGAGTTGCAGTACTCCTCTCTGCTGCTGCTGGGGGAGCTACACGCTTCCACCACTTTCAAAATATCAGTTGCTGGCACAGATAGACATGCCCTTCCCAGACAGCCCACAACCACCGTCCTGATAGGTACCCAAGAAAGGAAAATGTCTGTTGGCATGAGAACTCAGCCACCAATGAGGATGGCATGTGTCTACTGGAGCCGAGATCCAAGTGTCTAAGATGGGTGAATGGGCAAAGCCTCCATGGTGGATGCACATGGTAGAATACAACACAGTAGAGAAAAAGAAAGAACAAAGGATCAAACTTGATAAATGCACAGCTTGAATAAACCTCACAAATATTTGCTAAGCAGAAGAAGTCAGACCCAAAGAATGCTTTGGATGATTCCATGCTTATAAAATTCTAAGGAAAGCAGGGCCTCTGTCCAGCCTGTGTCTAGATATTAAAACCCAGGGATGTCCAGAGTGGAAGTCCTTCCTGAGTGAAGGCCAGCTGGGCATGTGCAGCCTCTGGCTGGCCTCTGTGTGGGCTGCCCTGGCAGCGGAGGCCAGGACTCGCCTGTGTGGTTGGTCTGTCTTGGGTCCACCCACGGTGCTGAGCCTCCGTGTTGACAGCTCCAGCGAAATGTTCTGAATAAACGCCCCTTCTCTCCCTCGGCACACTGAAGGAGTCACTGTGTTCACGGGGAACTGGCTGAAACTGTGTGGTGCCCTGGAGCACCCCTCCCCTGCCTGGATGGGCTCCTTCAGGGGCCTTTGATTCCTGCTGTCCAGTGTGATGGGCTCCAGGAGGCCTGATACCAGGTGGAGGGCCTCTGCTCGCTCGGGGCCAGGCTCAGCGCTCAGGTGTCCAGCTGAGCCCCATGCCAAGCCCTGTGCCCCACTCCCCTCACTAACCAACTCCCTATTTTTCCGAGTGGCTCACCTCTGAGAGAGCACGTGGCAAGCAGGAGCACAAAACCAACAGATGCCCCGGCTCTGAGCAGCTCCTGAACCCCCAGGCCTCCCTGAGTCAGAAGAGGAATTCTAAAGAAAACAAGAAAGAAAAGCGAATGCACCTGCCCCCCGCCCACCATGGGTCACGCCTCTGCAGCCAGGGCAGACCTCCTGGGCCACCCTGTGGGAAATCTCCTGCTGGAGAGGGGGAGGACTTTGTTTCTAAGAACTTACTTGCCTTAATTCACGGACAGCCTCTGGTGGAGGTGGGGCTGGAGATGATTCGCTTTTAAACTGCAGAACGGACATTCTTTGTTTTCTTTAAAAATATGCAAGTGTTCTGCTTCTGTTTTCTTCCAAGGGCATGCAGATGGCATGGCAGAGTTTGGTTCAGTTGCTCAGCCACAGATGACTCAGGACTAGAAAGATCTCAGCCAGGGTGCTTCCCAATCCCCCTGGGGTCAGGGCTCAGGGGATAGTTTCGGATCCTCCATGCAGTAGACAAAATAACCCCCTCCAAGATGCCCACCTCTAACTCCTGGAAGCCTGGCCCCGGGAGGTCAGTAGGAGAAGGGGATTGCGGGTGTGGTTAGGGATCCTGAGAAGGGGGAGTCACGGTTACAAGAGGGAGGCAGGAAGGCCCCCCAGGGTGGCATCTTCCAGTCCCCCGACCCCTCTCTCTGACTCAGACCTCTGTTTCCGGACCACGGAGGTTGGAAGACACTTCCCCACTGGGTTTAAAGGTGGAGGAAGCTGAACAGGTCCAGGAAACAGAGTCTCCCCTGGAGACTGGTAAAGAAACCCAGGCCTGCTGACACCGGGTTCAGGGCTTCCAGTGCTCATTGTTATGAGCCACCGGCTCTCGGCAGTTTGTTACAGCAGCAGAGAACAGGTGTGCAGGCCCCACAGGAGCTCGGTGGCATTAGCTGATCTCCACTGCCCTTTGAATAAGGAAGAAATGACTTCCCACTCACCAGGAAAGTGGACTGTACCCCACCCTGCCCCAACCTTCGGGCTTTCAGGCCAAACAGTATATTTCTGAAATGTGGTTGGTTTTGTCGGGTCCCCTCCCAATGCAGGCCACCGCGGGGTCTCCTGCCTAGAAACCTTGCTGCTCTGCCCTCCCGCAGGTATCTCGGGGGCTCTGGACTTGCAAATCAATGTGGTTGCTACAGCAGCCTCTGGCCTCCTCTGGTGAAATCCTCGGGGTTCAGGGAGCTAACCCATGCAGCTGCTGCCCACTGGACAGCATCCCAGTGTTCAGAGCCCCTGCTGGAGCCACGGTTTCCCTCCCAGGTTGGACCACTGACTGTGAGGGAGGAAGGGCACACAGACTGCGGCTGGGGACAGAGAGGCAGGCCAAGGGCACAGCGTACTGCAATTGCAGGAGACCCTGGAGGGGGTATTACGGTTCCGCCCAGAGGCACCTGCTCTGGCCCCAAGAGGGAACGAACAACAGAGGTTCCTGCACACCAAAGGGCCAAGGAAATCCTGCTTTGAAAAACGGTGCCCACCCACCTGTGCTGGAGTGCCTCCGGCCCCCTCCCTCATCTTCTTGACATTGTAAATCAAGGCAGAGTTTTGGCCTGGGTCATTCATCAAATTGTAACCATATTATGTAATTCAATTCTCGGATTGCAAAACTAAACAAATAATAGAAAACCGAAGAGGGGATTCAAATTAATTGTAGAACACCCTACGAGACTGCAGATATGGGCACCTCTATAGAACCACTTCCTCTACAGAAGAAAACAGTGTAAAAGCAGCTCAGGAAACTCTGTAATAAGGTCTGATTTTTTTTTTGTCGATTTATGTCTATATAAAAGGTGAGAATTATATACACAAGATTGCCTATGAATGGGAGAGGAGTGTTGGTTATTTTTTTTCATTTGTCCTCATTTTCTGATTTTTTTCCTGTTAAATAGATGTTTTGCTTTTATAAAAGGAAAAAATAAAATAAGTTCTTTCATGTCCAAAAAGTTTTTAGTAAGTCTAATAAGCCCATTTACAATAATAAACCTCTTATACCATAATAATAGGCAGAAGAAAATTGACGAAGATATTCTTGGCTTCCCTTTATTGCACTGACACTCACTGCCAAAAACAAGGAGACACGTGAGTGGCAAACTCAGAGGAATGTGCGTCCTCACACAGTTCATACCCAGCAGGGTCTCATCGCCATCGCCATCACTGTCATCACCACCCTGTGACCTCAGGGTTGTCTTCATCGATACTCCTAATAGGCACCACGGGCCCCTGCCTCTGCTGGGTGCTCTGGTTTCCAGGGTAGCCCTTTGGCTCAAGCCAGAGAACTGAATCCGATTCATGGGAGAAAGCCGAGTCCACCCAAAACCAGGATAAGAGGATGCTTGCTTTGCCCCTGCTGCTGTGCGCGCAGCTAGATGAGCAACAGTAATGTCTCTTCCCCTTTGCTTCTAGCACTTATTGCTGGCACAAGGAGGACAAAGGGAGAAAATGAGAACTGCAATTAGGCATAAATAGCTTGCTTTGAAAGAGGAAGCACATAAAAGTGTCCTCAGTGCATGGACAGAAGCAGGTGTGACATGGTGGGGACTAGAAAGGAATCTGGGAGGCTCCAGAAAGGGTCTGCATATCTGAAAACCCCAAGCATGTGCTTGAGCTCCCAGCACAGCATCCACAGCCACAGGGGCCCTGCCCTACCCAGGGTCTCCATGGGTGAACCCAGAGATGGCCATTTCACTCCTTCTAGCGCACAGCACTTATGAGCATGATACAGGACAGGACTGCTCAACCTAGACAAAGCCGTCTCAGATACCAAGGAAGACAGCGGGCTTTCACTCTAGGCTCCCAGAGTTGTTGCATGCACATGAGCACATGAGCACCCGTGCACACTCGCGCTCCCAGGCTGGGGCTGCCTTCCTGTAAGAAAGCCGAGCAGCAGCGCCGTGTGGCACCCACTTGGAGGTAAATAGACATCCCCACTGGGCAGCACCCAGAACACTGCTGACCTTGGGGAATTATGGGGTGCTGACCAGAGCCCCAGAGCACAGTGCCTAGGGGCCAAGCAGGTCATGGTAAAAGGGGCTAAATGGAGACCTGTCTTAAAGCACGTGTGAGAGGTCATGTGGGGAAGGGGCCATCTGCAGACCTGGACGTTTTGTCAATGGCAAGAATACTATAGAACAAAAACAGGAGTCCCAGAACCCAAAACTCCAGAGGTAGACACTGAATGATCAGGGATTCCGCCTATTGTGCATGGCATTTGAACTTGCATATTTTGAAAATTAATAGGAAAAATCCACATGTGCGTGTGTGTGTGGAACTGTGTGAGCCTGCCCGGTCCAGCTCTGCCCCTGCGCGTTGACTCTCTCCCACATCCCCCTCACTCCTCACTGCACAGTGCCACCTGCACCCCAGATGCCAGGAAGAGCAGGAGGAGCCAGTGGCCCCTGCTTAAGCCCCAAGAAGCCCTCACCAGATCCAGGAGGACAGTGGAATGTCATGCAGCAGAAGGTCTGTGGAGGTGTCCTTCAACCGTCCTCAGGTTTGGTCCCTGGCACTCCCTGCCTCCTGCTGTTGCTATGTCCTGTAGTGGGAAGCAGAAGGAGCCGCAGGGTCTCCATGCTGAACTAGAGATGCCGGTTTTCACTCCTGCTAGCACACAGCAGTTATGAGCATGATGCACTCTGCTCTAGGCGGACATAATTGCTTACCCTAGCAAAAGCCAGTTTCCAAAACCAAGAAAGAGGATTTGAGGGTGCAGGTAACATGGGACAATAAAACCCAGGGAAATCCACCAGGCTGCACTCCTGCGGCAGAACAGAGTGTGTGCCTCTGTCAGTACACCTGGACAGCCACCGCCTTTGTTCTACTTTGAATGACCCCCCAGCCTGGACCATCACGTGCTGCCCCCGTGTTGCTCTGGAGGCTGAAGCCAAAGAGGGGGAAGGCGCTTTCTTACTTCTGCAGCCTCCGCTCTCTGCCCTCACTGGAGACCCAGGTCTGCTGGCTCCTGGTGTGCAGGGGTGGAGCCATGGTGGGAGCAGAGCCGGCTGGGAGCTGTGTGGGCTGAGACAGTAAAAATGAAACAGGGAAGTGACAAAGTCCTGCTGGTACTACAGAAATAGTCCTCTGGACACATCTGAGGTTGACAGGGAGGGAAAGAGCCCAAAAGGAAAGAAGTCCATTCATAATGCCCAACCAGAACTGTCTAGGAAGAGATGGGGACCCTCTGCAAGCGCTCCGTGTAGGGCACAGCCTGGAAACACGGCACTCCCTGGTACCCGAGAAGCCCTGTGGCCGGGACACGTTGGCTGGTCACTCCAGGCAGCCAGGGCAGCTGGGCAGGAAGAGGCTGGTTTTCCGTTGGGTTTTGCTCTGAACTCTGTGGTCGAAGTGGTTGGATCCACCTAGGGTGGCGTATTCTGGGGGACCTGCTGCAGGGTGGGGGCTGCACTTCTGTAGGTTCTTGTCTGTTTCATGGAAACCGTGACTAGGCTTTGGAGAAAGGCAGGGGCAGAGGGCCCCCTCTGGGGGGCTCATCTGGTAGTGAGAGCCCTGCAGCATGGAAAGAGTCAGGGTGAGAGGTAGTGCAGGGGGGAGGCCAGAGAAGAAAAGAAAGATCTGAAATGGCCGAGAAGCTCCTCTCCCCGAGCCTTGATCTAGGAAGCAACAGCAGATGCTGTACCTTTATTTCTCTCTGACTGTGCTTATGGGGTTGGCTGGGCGGAGGTGGCTGCTGCTGCAGTGGCCACCTCTGCTCCCAGCAGGCTAGCTGGGCTGGCCCACCTCAGACCACAGAACTCCCGGGGAATGCTACAGGGAGCTGAGGCTTGAGCTTGTCCCCATCCAAGCTCCGGCACTGCTGCCGTGTTCCATGGTCACTGCATGTCCCAGCCCACCCAGAAGCCAGAGGAGGAAGATGTCCACCTTCCAGTGGGAGGAGAAGCAGTCACAGGCAATACAGTGCCCACATGGGAGTGAAAGGATCGGCCACAGTGATGACAGACAGGTGTCTGGAAATGGTCTTCACTCTGAGCAGCTCAGCTTGCCCAGGAATGTGGCTGAAGGGACCCAGTGGAAAACCCACGGGGCTTTCTGGCTCCCTTGATGGGGACCATCAGCCACAGGTGTGCTCAGCACGAATGGGCTGCATCTCCGGGAGGTCCAGAGGCTCTGCATACACTCTAAAAACTGTTCAATCCATCTTCCACAGGATTCTCTTAAACATGGATCCAAACTGGAAGACCTTTCTCTAGGCCAGAGGCCTGGCTGTCCCTTGAGAACTGTGCCACTCAGTCTCCTGGGAAAGAAGGCCTTGGCATCTGCTGAACATTCCTAACTGGGAAAAGACACACACAGAATTAAAACCAAAGGGGAAGGACTTCAGGGGGACTTTTGTTTTTTCTGAATATGCACATGGCTAAAGTGTCAAATGGTAGCAAATAGATTTGGTAGTGAAGAGCAAGAATTCTTCTTTACCCCTGAACCTGCCTACAGAAAAAACAACTTTTAACTTTAAAAATGGGCTCATATTTAGTTCTTTGTAGAGTTACCTATAAATAAAAGCCTTATTTTTATATGTCATCAAATTTAGGTGTTATCCAAAATAAAGAAGTTTAAAAATAAAACAATTAGTCCTTATCTACTGGCCTCTTGCAGTGGAAGATAAGGACTATATTTACCAAAGCATTTAAAGTTCTTTTTCCTCCTTCCTCTCCATATCCTTTCATCATGAGGTTTTGAGCCTTTATAAGTTGGCTTGACCATTTTTTTAAAATAATTTGTGTCTTATTTGACCAACTGTGGGCAATAGTCCCCAGACGAGTGTATGCATGTCCCTCCCCCACCTCATCTGTTCTTTCCTTTTCCTTCTCATCTTTCACAAACTTGCTTTTCATTGCCTATGTTTACGTTTACATGTTTTTTTTTTCCTGTACTCATCATTTTGTTTGGTGTTGTGGTTGATTATAAAGAAGTTAATTACCTGTAAAATAAGGTAGTAATTAGTTTCCATTTTTGCGTGAATTTTGTCTATCCTGGAGCATGTGTTTATTTATTTACCTATCTATCTTGCAATGTCTACTTTAGCAGACCCTCACCATCATCTAATACTTCAAGGACATTTTCAAATACATGGTCTAATGTTTCTTTACCTTTCCCATCTTTACTGAGCCCTTTTTCCCTGCTTGTGATTCACAGTTGGCACCCTGACGTGCTCGACTCTTACCCTACTACATGCTCTCCTCTTTTCAATCACGCCCTTATTTTTGCTGGAGCACATCCTCAAATAACTTTGCCACAAAGGTTGCCCAGGAAATAAAACTTAGGGGTTTTTGCATAATCAGTCTTCTGTCTTTACACCTGGTGGATAATTTTGTTGCATAGTCAATTATTCTAAGCTATAAATCACTATCTCTGGAAGAAATTCCTCCTTGCCTTAAGTGTTGCTGGTCAGAATTCTGCAGCCAGTGACTCAGACACTTCCTGGGCATGGGTTAGGAAGTCCCTACTGTCTGGATGCTTTCAGGGTCTTCTATCAAATCAAGTCTTCCATACAGTCACAGTGATTGTCTCCGAGTGATCTCTCCCCCACCTCATGGCAGGACCACAGGACCATTTCAGTTCAAGGACGCATGCTTGTTCAGCCTGGGAAAAGGGTCTTCTGACATCCCTTCGTGTTTGCTTTGGTCTTTCTGGAAATCCCGTTTCTTGTGTGTTAGGTTTTCAAATGGGCATTTGCTGCCTCTTAGGAGTGTGCACGTATTTCAATCCTCTGTCTTCTTGGTTCTGTTCCACTTCATAAGAAATGTCCTCCATGTCCATTGTTAAACCTTCTGCCAATTTTTTCAGTTTGAATTTTTCTTCTTTCCAAAAGGTCTTCCTAGCTCCCTGGTGATCTTTTCCTTCGTAGCACCCTGTCTGTGTATTGTGGAAATCCCACCTTCTCACACCTCTCTGGGGACACCAGTGAGGAGTTTGTTAAAGCTCCTTTTTATTCCCGATCATTGGTTTCCTCCTGGCTCAACTCCTTGTGCTTGGTCCTCTGGGTCTTTCCCCTGTGTTCCTCCTGGGCCCATGACCATGAAGCAAGGCTGTGAGCAAGGCTGTGAGCTCGGCATCTGCAAAGGAGCCCCCCCCACCCCCCCGCGTCCAGGGGCTTCACTCCAGCTGGGGTCCAAGTGCGCGACTGTGGGCGCCAGCCCTTGGTAGCTGCCCTGCTGGTTCTCAGGCCCCTTGTTGGCTTCTTCAGTGAGAAAGTCTTTGGTTTTTGTTTGTTTGTTTGTTTTGGTTTTTTAGCCTGAGGAGTAGACATCTTCCATTGGCAGTTCTATGCTCAAAGGGAGGAAGGAGTTTGGGAGTTTGTCAAGGTTCACATCTTGCTTGGCCGTCTCTGGGAGCCTCAGAGGAAGTCCACTGGGGCAGATGTGGAGCCGGGGTCCCTCCTGCTCCGTGCCCCTTCCTTCCCCACTTGTGTCTCCATTGCTGCTCCCACTCCTGGTCTTCAGGGAGGGTGGGAACCTGTCACCTGCGGCCAGCTCCTTGCCAGTTCTCTGGATGGTTGTGAGCTAGTGCAATTTTAAAATCTCCTTCCTCTTTAGAGGACCTTGAGAGGAAGAGAAAACAATACACAAAACATGCCTGCCCACCCTGCCATCGAGAAGTGGAAGACATTTTTTAACAGAACCAACACCCCCTACAAGAAGGAGGTTTAATTTTTTTAAAATGAATTGAAATGAGAAAATTCCAACCAATGACATTTTCTTGGGAATCTACTTTTCTTTTTGCTTGACTAATGAGGGAATTTTCAACATAGTAGGATTTGGTCCTTGCCCCCAAGGAAAGCTGTTCTGCTAGAAATCACAGACGATTCAACTGTACAATGGACCAAATGACGATTTTAAAGTGGCAAAGTCCATCTGGACACACCTGGTAGAGGCTTTGCGGCAACGTCCCAACTTGGCCCAGTGTCACAACTAGCAGCAGCTTTGGACCCACAGCCTTTGCACGTGTCCCACACTTCTGCCTCCCTTACACGTCAAGAAAAGGCCTCCTTTTCCACTTGATGTTCTTACGGCAACAAGGACTCTGGATACTGTGACATAAATCCTGGTTAATGCCGGAACCTTCTGTGCCTCTCTTAAGACCCAGCACAAGGCTGGCACCCTCCCCTTGACCACCCTACAAGACAGAATGCCTCCTCCTGCCCAGCTGCAGGGCCTCCAGCCCCGGAAGGCCACCTCCTCCCCTTCTCTCCCCGCCCTCTGCCTGCCTGGCTTCCCCTGCAGCTCACCTGTTTTCTAGATGCGCTAAACCAGCGCTCCTCCTGCCACCCTCTCCCTTCTCCTGTGCTCTCAGACCTCCTCAGGCGGAGGCAGGTGAGCACCCAGTCATGAGATATCACCAACCACTGCCTGCCTGCTGGCTCCTCCACCCTTCCCAGCCACCTCCAGTGAGGGAGGGTCATCGGGATACTCCTGGCCGTCCAGTTTTCAGCGGAAGTGACATGGGTCACTGCCCGGCCAAAGCCCTGGGGTGCTGGTACAAGACTTTCCAGTGTCCTCTTCCCTCACCCCGACCTGAAAACCATGTGTTTCCCTAGGTGCAAGAAGCCTGGATCCCTGAGTCACCATGTGGAATGGAGCCGTCCTGGTGACGTCTGTGTTGGGTCATCGACAGAACTTGTTGTGAGATAAATACTGTTAGTGGCAGAACCTTCTGTGCCTCTCTCTCCCTCCCGCCTGCCCAGTGTGGAACCCTTCAGGTAGGAACTCGTCCAAAAGGACAATAATGTCAAAAATCAATAAGAAGAGACCAACAAGCTAACTGAAATATAGGCAATAGACTTGAATGGTCACTCACAGAAGTGGTTGCCGAAGGTCAGACAGGTGCATGAGAAATCAGCAACTTCATTATGATCAGGTAAGTGCAAGTTAAAACCAACGAGCTCGCTACTGATGGCCAAAGTGACGAGGTTGGCAATGCTAGATATTGAAAGGCCGTGGAACAACTGCAACCATCCTGGTGGAAATATGAACTGATAGAACCACTTTAGGAAATGGAAATTTCCACTAAAGCCAAATATACATGTACGCCCAGGCAATTCTCCACCTAGGAATATGCTCAGGAGACACATGTGTGTGTCCACGAAAATCCAAGACTACAAGGTTTTCATACCAGAACAATGCTTATTAGTCAAAAACAAGAAACGTCTCAGTAGTCCCTCAGTGGTGGAATGGGGACTGGCATGGTTTGGATATGAGATGACCCTCAAAAGCTCATGCATGAGACAATGTAGGAATGTTCAGAGGTGAAACGATCAGACTATGAGAGCAGAAACCTCACTGGTGGATTAGTTCATGTGATGGATTTGTGATTTGAACGGATTAAGGGGTGTTGACTGGGCAGTCTGGGCATGCTGGGGGAAGGAGGTGACTGGGAGTGTGCCCTTGGGCATTATGTTATCCCTGGCTCCTTGGACTCAATGCTTCTTGGCTGCCATGAACTGATCTGCTTTCCTCCTCCACACCCTTCTACCATGATGTTCTGCCTGACACAGGGCCCACAGCTATGGAGTCGGCCAACCACGGGTTGAACCTCTGAAACCATCAGCCAAAAATAAACTTTTCCTCTTCCACATTTTTCTTGTCATGACTTTTGGTCACAGTGATGCAAAACTGACTAAAACAGGTACATTTCTTGCACTGTAACCTTGCAATGAAATATTATATGGCAAAGAAAAATTAACAATTTCTTCCACAGGTGAATCTCACAATGTCAGGCAGAAGAAGCCATTCTTGCAGGTATCTGACTATGATCCTCTTTTGTGAACAATATGATTTTATATTGTTTGTAGATGTACCGAGGGGGAGTATTGGGAGAGAGTCCCAATGAAGTGTGGAAAATGCTTTATTTCTCCATCTGGGGGTGTTTTCAGAGTGTGTTTAGTTTAGGAAATTTTGTACAGCTGTGTATGTAGGTTTCTGATGTATATTTCAAAAATACAAGTATTTTAAAAAGAAGAAATAAAAAAATAAGGAGAATTAAATAGTACAAATGTCATTCCTAAGGGGAAAATCTGGAACTCAGACCATTAATTCTTTAGAAACAGGGGCTGTTCCCTATGATGTTCCCGACACCTAGCCCAGTGTGTGAATGTACTCAGTGCACGCTTGGGAAGAGAAGAAAGAAGGGTGGGAGGGAGGAAAAGAGAGGGGGTTTGGCTTGGTATTAAGCCACTGAGATGGGACGCTGGTTGTCGTGCCAGTATGGCCAAACGGAGCCTACTAATACAGCCTCTATGTGCTCACACGGAATCTTACACACAGCCGCGTTAGCACCCAGCACTATCCTGTCTCCCTCCCTCCTGCCCAGTGTGGAACCTTTAGGTAGGAGCTTGTCCATAAGGACAACAGCACCTGCCCACGAGTGACCTGAATGTATTTTAAATGAAGAACTGCTCACTCCTCTGCCAATCCACAGGAGTGTGTAAATAGTAGACCCGGAACAGCATAATGGTCGGCTGTGCGGGAGGGATTTCCAAGAGATTGCAAACAGGAGAGATGCTCTCAGTGGATTTTCTTGGGAATTGGCTGGAAGCCCACCAAACACCTCAGCTAATCTGCCATGTCCACAGTACGCATGTGGGTGAGAGTTCCTTCCAGAAACACCCCAAAGGCCAGCCTCCTTCGTCCCCTTCTAGCTCTGTCTGTAGCAAATTCTACCTTGCACAAACCTGCAGCCTCTGCGGTCAGGACCATGAGCAGGTGAGGCTTGATCAGTTCTGTAAGATGCGCTTCCCTTAACGGTTCCCAAAAGGAATGTGAATTCCACTCTTCCGGGGCTCGTGGGGGCCTAGCAACCTCTGCACCTTGCCTGCCAGGGCTGGAGAGCTGGGAGCGCCGCCTTCCTGCCTGTGCCCAGGGAAACAGAGAAGGTCACGCGGAGAGTGAGCAGCTGGCGTGGATTCCCTGAGGGGGCAGCATCCCTGGGCCTGTGGAGAATTTTGCAGCTTTTCTTTATGCATTTTTAATCAATTCTAAGCTACTTACAAATATGTGCAATTACTTCCTGCACTTCTCTGTGTAATAAGATTTAATGGCTCTGCTACGATCCTCCGAGTGAACATTGATAATCTGACTCTGTGATTTAAAATTTAGCACAGGCAGGAGGGGAGGGTACTAACTGAGGAAAAGGGCTTTTGATTTTTTTTTTTAAGGAATCCATAAGCTGGAATTATTTTAACATTCAAAAAAGTCCCTAATACTAGGGGACAGAGTGGTTGGTTAGTTGGTTGGTTGGTTCATTCTTGTCACAGCATCTGATTCAAATACAGGGGGGAATCCAGCACTGGACCCCGTGAACTCTCTTTTTCTTTAAAGCATTTTACTGGTTGCCGTAAACAGAGCAGCCAAGAGGCACAGGGATGTCGTCTAGCTGGCCCACAAGTCTTGACACACCCGGTGTCCTCCAGTGTCCTTGACCAAGCCCCTCCATGCTCCTGCTCCTTGGGAGGACCCCCTGCTCCCATCGCCCTGGCACTCGCCAAACAAATGATCTGTAACAAGTGATTGCAAATGCAGCCGGGGGTCAGCTGGTGGCCAGGGTCCACACATCCTTACCCAAACCCTGCCTACCTGATGGCCGTCCCTCCACAGAGGGAGGGCGAGGCCTGGGCAGCGTGCTCCCTTGGTGGCATGGCAGGAGCTGCAGCTCTTGAGAAGAGGCCATGGACACACAGGACCCTCTGGCGGTTGCCACAAGCCCTTTAACTGGACTTTCTGCAGATAGCAGGACTCCACCCTCCACCTCAGGGCCACCCAGCGGGCTTCTTACTGCCCTACTGTGAAGGTTTGGGACACCAAAGTCCCACAGAGACACAACTCACCCTGACCCAACCCACCCCATGGCATGATTCCCTTCTGTCCAGGACTCTAAGGGGCTGCGAGGCTGCCTGGGAAAGGGGGCCTGGGCCAGAAGTTCCCAGCCTGCCTGTCATCATCCAGTTGCTAGGCAACCAGGCAACCAATTGGGGCTCAGGCTCATCACCTAGAGGCTGCACTGGGTGAGAGGGCTTGGGGAGCCGGCTCAGCCCTACCACGTGTCATTCAGTGAACAATCATGTACTGGTCATTATGGGCTGAGAGTTAAAGACAGCTCAGGCCTTTTCCAGGCCAGAAGAAATGTGGACGTTTCTGGGTGCAAGGCCAACCTGTGGCGGAACACTCAGGCGCAGCGCTTCTCAGAGGGGCCGGGAAGTAAGGCCCTCATTCCTGCCTCCCTGTGGCCCAGTAGGACACCCGACTCACACAGCCTCCTCCTCCTCCTCCCCTCCATGTGTTCCTACTTTGGGAGGAAAGCTGGGGGCCTCTCTGCAGGGAAGGACCAGATTCGCCCTAGGATCCAGAGACTGAAGCAAAGGGAATCTGATGAGGAACTGTGGAACCTGGAAGGCCAGGCCTGCTCTGTGGGGCACTAGGGAGCCTCTGTGTGGGCTTCACAACCCACCCGCAGAAAAGACTCACAGAACTTTGTGACCACAGCCTTCAGCTTCCCCAATGGACAAGCCACCCCAGGCCTCCTCTGGTCTAGCAGAGGCAGCATCGAAAGCATCTTATAAGGGCGGCCTGTGGGAGCATGGTAAATAATAAGGAACCCCTTCCAAATGCTGTTTCCATTTCTAGACGCAAGACACGACTTAATGGGATTGCTCACTGCATTCTGACTTGCTGAACTTCAGATATGAGGGACCTACTTTTTCCTATTAGGTACAGAGCACTGGCATTGGGGTCTGAAAAGTAACTACAAAAAAAATAATAATAACAAAACTCCTAGCAGTAAACTTAACCAAGTAAGTGAAAGACCTCTACAATGAAAATTATAAAACTCTGGTGAAAGAAACTGAAGAAGACACCAAAAAAATGGAAAGACTTCCCATGTTCATGGATTGGAAGGGTGAACCTTGTTAAGAGTCCATACTATGCACAGCAACCTATAGATCCATGCACCCCCATCGAGATGACAGTATTCTTTGCAGAACTATGTTTTTTAAATCCCCAAATTCATATGAAAGCACAAAAAAATCCCAAATAACTACAACATTTCAGGGCCAAAAGAACAAAGCTGGAGGCATCAGACTCCCTGACTTCAAAACACACAACAAAGCCACAGTAACCAAAGCAACAATGTAGCATTGACATAAAAACAGAGGAGTAGATGGGGACAGACCAGCCAGCCCCCGAGTAACCCACACAGCTGCAGACAACCAGCTCCCAACAAAGACGCCAAAAAAGAAGCCTTTGCAATAAATGGTGCTGGGAAAACTGAACACCCACAGGCAGGAGGCTACGGTCTCACCTCACAAAGCTCAGCTCAAATGGACCCAGGACCTAAATGTAAGGGCGGAAACTCCGGAAGCACTGAGAGGACTGTAGGGGAGACACTTCACAACAGTGTAGACAGCAATGTCTCGATAGCCCCCAAAACAGGTCAGCCCAAGCCAAAGTGAACAAGTTGGATTATATCCAACTCAAGAGCTTTAGCACAGCAGAGGAGACACTGGGAAGAGACACCAAATAATGGGGACAGTTGGCAAAGGGTGACTATCCAAAGTATGTAGAAAACTCAAAGGGCTCAGTAACAAACAGATAATCCAACTTTTTGAATTGGCAAATGATATAGACTCAAAAGAAAAAGTTCAATTGAACAACAAACTTATGAAAAAATGATCATGAACCTTGAGTTAATGCAAATCAATACCACAGTGAAATATCATCTCACCCAGGTAGAATTTGTACAATTAAAAAAGACCAAAAAAGAAAAATCACAACTACTGGGAAGGATGTGGAGAACAGGGAACTTTCATACACTGTTGGTAGGAATGCAAATTATTAGGATCGTGGTGCTTAATGGTATGGAGGTTCCTCAAGAAACTAAAAATAGAACCACCACATGGTCTAGCTGTCCCACTTCTGGGCATAGACTAAAAGAAATGAAATCGGTATGTCAACGAGACATGCTCATGTTCAGGCACAGTAGATAGGACATGGAGTCCACCTAGATGCCCGTCAATGGATGCATGGGTCAGGCAAATGTGGCATATACACAGTGGTAGGTCACACAGCCACAAAAGGAATTATAAGCTGCTATCCACAGCAGACGAGATGGGACTAGAAACATGTTAGGTGAAATAAGTCAGACAGACAGACAGACAGATGCCGCATGGTCTCTGTTATAGGCAGAAGTCCCTCTGAATGCACAGTAGTGAGGCTAGCAAGGGTGTTGGGGAAGGGAGCGCAGGGTGAAGTGGCCCAGCTGGTGCCCCAACACAGCTCAATGGGAGTGATCAGTTGTAGTGTCACACAGCACAGCAGGGGACTATAGTTCACAACAATTGATTACAAATTTTATGGAGAACGAGGGGAGGAGCTTGAAGGCTCCAAACACAGTGACCACAGGCAATGGGAATGCTAACTCCCCGGCCTTGGTTGGTACCTGTTGTTCTTGAAAAAAGACCCTGCACCCTGTGAATACGCACAATCACTACGTGTTAATCAAAGGCTTTAGAAATGCTTAGGAATGGGGACCTGCCCCTGCTCTCAGCATTACACACTGAATACGTGTATTAAGTTGTTGTTGTGCACCCTGTAAATATGTACTATTAAAATAACGGCAATCATGAAACAGAAACTAAAGCTGAGCAAAGATAGAGGTGACGGGGGAGAGTGAGTGTGGCCAGGTTGCAGGACTTCTCCTGGCAGCTGCAGGGCAGTGGGTGTGGGACCCTCGGGGTCCGTGTGGGATGAGTCCTCACAGCCCTGTGGATACCCATCCTTGGCTGCTCGAGCCCCTTACAGGAAGCACCCAAGTTGGGCATATTCTGCACGATTCATCGTCTTTCGAGACTGTGATACTTGACATGAGGTCCAGGCCACAGACACAGCTATCATCCTGGATTGTCTAGGGACATGTCAAGGGATAAAGCTGCCCGTGTTCAGTGCAGGTCAGTTTTCCCAAGTGCTTCCCCTCCGTGGTTTGTCGAGTCAGCAGACGGAGAGGCCCACTGTGGTGTGGAGGTCCCATGGGCCCTGGAGGGAGAAGAGAAGGTGAGGACGGGAGGTGGACGCCCTCGTGGGCACCACAGGCCCTAGTGTGCCTGTGTCTGCTTGGCACCAGGCCTGTGGGGGGAGAGTGTTTCCCCGATGCTGGGCAGGTCTGAGCATGGATGGGGAAAGATGCTTCTGCACTGGACCAGGGAAAGCCGGGTCCTGGGTGTCATTGCCTCTATGGCCAGAGCATCCCAGATGGTACACTGTGAAGTGGGCGTGGGAAGGCCGGCAGGAGCAAGCTCCCTGCGTGCACAGAGCCACAGGTGCTGAGGAACTGAGTGGCCAAGGGGCAGCTGAGCTGATGAAGTTCAGTGTCCATAACCAACGATCTGCCAGAAAGCCCAGCTTCTCCAACCATGTCTCCCTGCTCTGTGAGTGTCCCCCAAAAGCACACTTTCCAAAAACTCTTAAGGGGGTTGGAGTTTCAATTACCATGATCAAAAGGAAACCATCTACTTAGGGACATTTGGCACTAAGTATGTCCTAAATGGTGGAGACAAGGCGGAACCCTTCTGCAAATGGCCACTGCTGGGTTCCCATTAATAGCATCCTGGTTAGGAACTGCAAAGCCTGCAAAATCAAGAGAGCTGTTCTCTCCTGAAACCGTGAACTTCAGCCAACAGCATGGACACACCGGCAGGCTGAACAGCTGACAGCCCGATTCTCTACCAAGAAGAAACCAATACTGATTGAGTCTTCTTAGACCTGAGCCTCGGAAAGACACATTGTCACCTAAGGAACAGCACCAGAGAGGCAGGATTTGTATATCTGTGCATCTTGCCCTGCGGTCCTGCTGATCCTCCCTGAAGCACTTATGTAGCACCTGCTACATCCTAGTTTCTTTTTTTTTAATACAATTAGTTTTTTTTAGAGAGAGAGAGAGAGAGAGAATTTTTTTTTTTAATATTTATTTTTAGTTTTCGGCGGACACAACATCTTTGTTTGTATGTGGTGCTGAGGATCGAACCCAGGCCGCACGCATACCAGGCGAGCGCGCTACCGCTTAAGCCACATCCCCAGCCCAACATCCTAGTTTCACAGGTAAGAAAGAAGGCCAGGTGGGTGAAGCAAGGTGTGCAAAGGTAACAGAAAGAATCTGACCTCAGGACCAGGGCTCTAAAGCAGCAAGAATTTTTAAATGATGTTTTAAAATTCTACTTACATTAGCATCAAAAGATATTAAACACCTGGGAATAAATCTATCAAGTCTCTGAAGGCCACCAGAATCCCAGAGCGAGAGCTGAAATACATTACTAAGAAATACAAGGAGACCCAAATAATGGTCAAACATTCAATGGTCACAAATGGAAAAGCTCAGAGTAGCTGATGTCTATTCTCCCCAGAATGACTCAGAAATCAACACATTCCAATAAAAGTACCAACAGGTGTGTGTGTGTGTGTGTGTGTGTGTGTGTGTATTGACAAGGGGATTCTAAAATGAATGTGGAGGAATACCGGACCTGGGAGAGGACGGATGATCTTGAAGAAGAACAAGGTTGGAGGACTTACGCTAACAGACACCCAGACATTGCTATAAAAATCCACTAACATTGGAATTGGCCCAAGAGGGACAAATAAGCCAATGGAGCAGAATAGAGGATCCAGAAACTGACCCCTACCCCCGTACACAGTCTCCTGATTGACAAGAGGCATAAACACTATGCAGAGAAGAAACAGTGATTTTTTTTTTTCAAAAAAATATGTGAGGAATTCATTAGCAATGGGGGGGGGAGGGGAGAAAACAAACCTGAACTCCTGCCTCATGCTGTACACAACCCTTAATTTGAGATGCAAATTGTCAAGTCTACAGCTTCGAAGGTGACAGGAGAACATCTATGAGAAGCTCTTCATGGCCTTGGTGTGTGCCATGTTTCCTACCCCTGACCAAAGCATGCAGACCACCAGACAGACAGCCGCAACCTGGTACTTCCAGCAAATTGAACAATCATTGCTCATCAAAAATCTCCATTTAAAGAGTGGGAAGCAAGCTATAGGAGGAGAGGCGTATCCACAAGTCACATAGGCGATGGGAGGAACCTGTCAAGATACTTGGAGACACCTGTGATTCAATCAAAAAACAGTGTTGAATGAAAAGTGAGAAATGCTATTAGTAGATACCCTCCCCCAAAAGGACGACAACATCGCCAATATTTAATTCACACGAACTTTGCAGGGTAGCAATACTTTCCAAGGGTATAAAGCCAGAAGGAGTTACCGCTGCATATCTGTCAGAAATGTGGCTCTTGGGCTGGGGATGTGGCTCAAGCGGTAGCGCGCTCGCCTGGCATGCGTGCGGCCCGGGTTCGATCCTCAGCACCACATACAAGCAAAGATGTTGTGTCCGCCGAGAACTAAAAAATAATAAATATTTAAAAATTCTCTCTCTCTCTCCTCTTTCACTCTCTCTTTAAAAAAAAAAAGAAAAAAAAGAAATGTGGCTCTTAAGAGTGAAAGTACTAAGTGTGGATACAGATTGCCCATCTGCAGCTCATGCTTGGCAAAGCAGCGTATTGTAGACAGCACTTTAGCAAATGGCCGGCACCGTCAATAACAGGTAGACACCCCTCTCGCTGTAAAAACCCAGCACTGCACTCCTGGGTGTGTGTACACCAAGAGATGCCAGTGCACACGTCCACACAGACCTGCAGCTTTTCAGAGTAGCCCAAAACTGGAGACAACCCAGTGCCACTTAGGAAGGGAATGGACAGACCAGCTGGGGATGTCGATAATGAAGAACCACCAGCCAAGACTCAAACAGCATGCATAAGTCTCAGGTATCCCTCCGAGTGGGAAAAGTCACAATCAAAAAGGTGGCCACACGTGACTCCTTTCTTTAAATGATACATAGAACCATTAATTGTATGAATTGTGTGAGATCATAAAAAATTCATATTGCATAAATGTGTTAATGGGGTGCCATGTGATGTTTAAATCAGGTTAAACATATCCACTTCCTAAATCATCTATTATTTCTTTATGGTGAAAACATTCAATAGCTTTTCTTCTAACTTTTCAAGATACACAGTACATAATTTTATCAAAAAGATCAAAGATAACAAGTGCTGGAGAGAATGTGGACAAACAGAAGCCTTTGCACCCAGTTGGTGGAATGAAAATTACTCTAGCTATTAGGGGAAAGAATAAATTAAAAAGATAATGGCCACATGATCCATCAATCCCATTACACATATACATCCAAAGGAGGGCATTCCACCATGCGACCAGCACACTGGTTTCATTAAAGAGGTTCTTGGCATAAAAGTTAGCTAGCGAGATCAAAATAAAACACACAGACTCAGTTACCTTTTTCTATGACTAGGTCCGAGATCCACCTCGAACCACCCGGTAGGGCAGCAAGGATTACTCAGGGCTAGCAGGAGAGAGAGAGAGGGAACACACCAGGGAGTAGCCTTTTATTGGGGAACAAGAAATTCAGGGGAGAATTCCATCCAATGAAGGTTGAGGGGGGCTGCACTCCAAGGTCAGGGTCAGTGATTGGCCCCCGGGGTCAGTGGTCAGTCACACCTCCACACGGACAGGCTCTCGAACCAGGAGAAGGCCGGGAAAGCTCCGACACAGGTTAGTCAGAGCGCCTCAGACCCAAACTGGGAGTTGCCCAGTCACATGTGAGAATGGCTCCCCACACTAGCTATTAGGGGAAAGAATAAATTAAAAAGATAATGGCCACGTGATCCATCAATCCCATTACACATATACATCCAAAGGAGGGCAATCTGTCTGTCAAAGATACTGCTGCACTCCCAGGTTCATTGCAGCACAGATCACAACAACGGAGACAGAAACAACCTAAGTGTCCATCAGTGCATGAACAGACGCAGAAAATGTGGCACATATACACGATGGACTATTATTCATCCACAAAAAAAGAACAAAATCCTGACCTGTGCAACAGCTGGATGAACCTGGAGGACACAGTGTGGAGTGAAGTAAGCCAGGCATGGAAAGATACGCACTGAGAGATCTCACTCACCTGCAGAATCCAAAGAAGTCAATCCGATCTCATAGAGGTTGAGGGTGCAATGGTGGTCACTAGGTGCTGAGAGCCACAGCCAAGTCGGAATGGCCTCTGGCATTTTGCCAAAAGTAATGGTAAGATGATGCTGGATTGATTCAATTGTATATAGACCTTTACTGTCTGCCTCAGGCGCCCACTACTTTGGAGTTCTGAGTCCGCGTTGGCTGGGGAAGTTCCGGGAGAGGGAGTTCCGGTTGGTGTGTGGGTGTTCCTGGAGGAGCCGCGTGGGTGGTGTTGGGGAGAGTTCCCGGGGAGTGTGCAGTGGAGTGCTGTGGGAATTCGGAAATAAAGTTTGTTCCTGCTTGAGAGGCTCGTGATTTGTGCCCAGCCAGACTGCGGCAACCAGGGGCTAGGGAGAGCCTGCAGAGAGAAGGCAGGGAAAGGTCTAGCTTAGAAAGGAAGGAGAAGCCCCACTGTAGTGATGCACGGTGGGGGATCCCATTTATTTTTTGAATTCACAAAAAGGCAAAACTAATCAACGGTCTTTGAACTGAGAGGTAGTTATCTCTCGGGGGAGTATTAGTTGGGAAGAATAATTCTGGAGACTTCTAGGGTAGCAGATGTATTCTTTCCCTTTTTTTCTTGATGGTATCACAGTTTATAGACGTATAAAATTCCACCCACCATTCACTGACGATTCGTGTATTTGCCGTGCTTCGGTATTTATATTTTAACCTTGATTATAAAATCCAGTGGCTTACTGGGCAAAGGGTAGTTGTCATTTAGTAGTCAGGGAGAGTTTCAGTCTTGCAAGGCGAAGGTTTTCTGGAGATGGGAGTTGGTGAAGGCTACACAGTAGTGTGTGCATGTGCTTACTGCCCTGGACTGTGCACTTAGACAAGGCTAAAATGATACATTCTATGTTGTGCACCTTTTACCACAATTTTTTAAATAACTATAAAAAGCCATAGGGCTGCTAGAAGAGAGGTTGTTTACATGGTGAGTGGAAAGAGAAAGAGATTTCAGCTGGAACGGGAAGTGAGAGCCCCAGCCCTGCACCAAGTGCTGGGTGCTAAATATACCCCCAGGAAATATTCATTATTGTACCTCCTAGTTTACCCACACTCGCATATAGTTTGCATGCATCCCTACTCTGTACTCAGCTAACGGGGTTGATGGCCAGCATCTCACTGGTGGGTTCTTCTTTCTGCCCAGGAGGATGTAAGCCACCCTCAAACTTAAAGTCTCAAATAATTAGGGAAGAACAAAACACAAATATTCAGAAATATATTTACAATAGTGAAGCCCCTGATAGATCTAGTCCAGATGGGGGCTGGAACTAGACAAAGGAAAGATGATGGCTCTGGTGGTTTATTTAAGGGGGTGCCTCAAAGGCAGGGATAAGGTTTCAAGGCGGAGGCTTGCTTCCTGGTGTCTTGCAGTCGGTAGGTTGAATGACCGTTTAGCCGGTCACACCCATCTCAGGTGTTGTAGGATCTTTGGCAGAGCTTGAGGGGGAAGTTCACTTGCATCAGGTGGTCAGTCACTGTGGGGGTCCAACGGGAGGTTCCCAATGACATACCATCCCCTCATGAGGCTACGACATGCAACATAGTCCACACACAGCCCATGAACGGCTCATGACACCCGATTCCATCAGATGTACAATGACGGCTGAGAGGGATGTCCACACACCTGGAATACACAAGATGGCACTGGACCCAGGTGTGCCCCAGCTGAACGTGACAGAAATGAAATGGAGGAACACTGGGCACAAAGGGATTGCTGGGCCAAGGAGGGCAGGAGCACTCTTAATCCTCAGCTCTGCATCTTGTCAAGTTCCTACAATTTGCTCTCAATTGTCCCAAGGCAATTCAGCCTGACCTGCAGGGTGTGCGGGCAGGCACCCTGCTTAGCAGCCCTCCGTGAGTGGTGCAGTTCTGTGGCCTGTGCTGTTCTCACCTATTCTCAGAGCCAGTGGAGGAGTCCCTGCAAAAAGGAGCCACCACATCCCGTGGGACTCACCTCTCCCATCACAGCTGCACAGGGCCCTGACAGAGCAGGGCCTGATAAATACTCACTCAATTGCATTACCCAGCTGCTCCAACAGGGCCCGAACCTGGAAATACCCTGCCTATACCTGATCCCCATGGAGATAAGCATTCTAGGGAGGAACAGGCCGTTCATTCTTGGTGTACCAATTCATAAACTACTTCCACCGTCTTTTATTAAGCACTTACTGTGTGTGAGGAGTTTTACTAGATGCCCTCCTGATTGACCTTTCTCACACGGGTTTAAACATACTTTCGAGTTCCTTGAGTTACTCAACTTGATCTGCGTGACGCCATACTAGATGGGGAATATTCTCCCAATCCTCATTTTATAGATAAGGGAGCAGAGTCTCAGAGAAAAGATGTGACCTGTCCCAATCACACTGCTAACTCATCTTGGAGATCAAGTGTCCCTGAATCCCCACTGACCATATCAGAGGCCACCTCTTGCAGGTATTCTTCTACGCATGAGAAGCTTGGCAACCTGTGACTCCCCACCCATGTCATCACATCACCGTCATTTATCAATGATTGGCTGCCACTAATTTGTATATCTGAAGATAAAAACCTAGAGAAAAAGACAAAGCTCCAACCCCAAGAGTCATGAAATCCACAGCAGCTGGGAGTTGAATGTGACCGTCATGCACGAGTGTGACTGTGTTGGACCCAATCCATTGAGATGCCTCAGAACTCGGTGCAAAGCAAAATGTTACACCATCCCTCTAATGTTTCTATCCCCAAACCACCTGCATGACCTGCTGACCACCAGTAGAAATGAATCTTCTCAACACAGAAGTACTGTGACCACTAAGGTCATCCCTCAAAATACTCAGGCCCACAAGGAGCTGGGGCCAGGGACTTGAGAAGCCCTCACTGTGTTCCCAGAGGTACCACCCGCCAACCAGAGCCCCACGTAGGCTGAGATTCAACAAACTGGGCAGCAAGAAGGTTCCAGGCAACGGCAACTCCTGATCTGCATATTGGACTGAAGATTTCAAAACGGCTTGACAGAAACAAGGAGAAGCACTGAGGAGTTACGAAAGGAATCCAAGCTGTGAGGCAGGAAGCACCCTTCTCATGACCCCTCGGAAGCTCACTTAACAAAACGGGGCAGCTTCCATGTTTTGGTAAGACTGATAAAAGCACTGTCACCTGCATAAGAAATTTTTTTTTTCTTCACAAAAGTGAACTTAAGCATTCACCTGTGCTTTCCTGTATGTGCTATATGAAAGATGGATTGTCTTGTTCCTTTTTCCAAAATGGGAGCAGCGGAGTGGGCAGCTTGGTCACCCCATTCATTTATCCTTGGCACCTGCCATCAACATGGTGGGACTTCTCGTTCACCACTGGGTGAAGGCTGGAGAGCTCCCAAGCCTGGCTCCATCATAAGCCCATATTTTGAATTATTGAAAACCTTCCACCACACCCACCTTAGGGCACTCCTGTTGGGGTTTAGATATGAGCTGTCTCCTGAGGCTTGTGTGTGAGACAATGAAAGAATTTTCAGAGATGAAATCCACTGTAAAATCCTTAACCTAATCCATGGATTAATCAATGGATATGAATTAAAAGGGTGGAACTGTAGGCAGGTAGGGTGATGGAGGAGATGGGCCACGGGGTGTGCCTTTAGGTTCAGATTCTGTCCCTGGTGAGGGGGGCTCTCTGCTTCCTGGTGGCCAGGTCCTGAGCAGCTTCCCTCCACCAGGCCCTTCACCCCCATGCTCTGTCTCATCTTGGCCCAGTATACGGCTGGGCCGACCGGAACCGAACCTCTGAAACGGTGAGCCCAAGTGGACTTTTCTTCCTCTAGGTTGTTCTTGTCAGGTCTTTTGGTCACAATGATGCAAGCTGACAGAAATAACTGCATTTAAAAAATCAGGTTCTATCTTAAAGGGAATGTTTACAGATCGAATCCCATAAGCTGCTCACCCAAGATTACTTACACCATTGACTCGACTGTATTAAAGAGGTGAGCTTGGTATTCATTGCTCACTTCATTTTATTATTTTTTCAGAACATACATGTTCATGCTATTGAGGGACATTAAACATGGCAAGCATAGTTAGAAGGGCCTCTCAGGCACATCACCTCTTAGGACGAGTTGACAGGGAAGGGGGTAATCCAAGGTAAAACAGATGTGATCCATTACAAACGGAATGCCAACTCCCTACCTTAGTGCACAGACTATTAGGAAAATGGTTACATGCTATTTTGGAGAATTTTTACTCACTTCATTAAATTTTCTTCTTTTTTATAAGATCCAGATCCAACAGTGAAAAGTTCTGTTATCACATGTGGAGGCTATTTCAGGCAGAGCTGTACCAGAGGGAAACTAAAGTGAAGGTAGAGATGACAGTGAGTGACTTCTGCAATATGGCAGAGTCAGAGGACTCTGCTCATGTCCCCCCAGAGTAATAATAATTTGGCAGCCATCCTCGGACAAAAGCGCCCATGTAGGAGCTTTGGGATCTAAGTAGGAGGCTGTAAAACCTCAGTGGAGCCTGAAACCAACAAGGGCCATCTTAAGAAGGCAGGCCCAAGCCAGACGGCAGGTTTGCTGACTCTGGACTCTGCTACAAACCCATAACAGTACCTTCCCCTGCAGACTTGGCTACAATTCCATTTGGCCTTGGTCCTGCCAAAGTATCCTATTATAGTTTTTATCTGAAGTGTCCCAAAATCTCATGTGTTGAAAGTTGGTCCCCAATGCCTCAGTATTCAGAGGTAGGACTTAGAGGGAGTAACTGGATCATGAGGGCTCCAACCTCATCGGTGGATTAAGGCAGGATAGCTGAATGAACCAGGGAGCTGGTGGAAACTGTGCCGGGGCATGGCTGTGGGAAGCAGGTCACTGGGAGCAGGGTTGGGGACGGTATTTCCTGTCTCCAGACCTTCCCTCACACACACCTCTTTACTTCCCGGCTTCCATCAATGGAACAGCTTTCCTCTGCCATGCTCTTCCTCCAAGATGTTCCCTCTCACCTCAGGTCCAAAGCAACGGAGCCAGTTGACCACAGAGAGAAACCTCGAAAACCAGGAGCCAACTAAATCTTTCTTCCCTTAAGTTTCCTGTGTCAGGCGTTTGGGTCACATCAGTGAAAAGCTGACTGGCCCAGACCCAGAGGAGCCACACCTGTCTACGCCTTGGGTAATGGGAATATCAGTCCCAGCACTTACTGTGGACCCTGAAGCAGCCCATGGGCCTGGCCGTACTCCTCCTGACTATGGTCTGTAATTAATCATGCCCACCTAGGAGTCCCCTGGGAGACATGCTTTTCCATGCCCCTGAAGGAAGGCCTACCCTCTTGGTCAGAGCATGAATCCTGAAGCAACCCTAATCCCATCTCCAGATTGTGGTCTGGGGGTAACCTGCCTGTCCACAAACTTGGTAGGAAGCATGTCGATCTATACCCCCAGAATCAAGACTGCAGATTCAATCCCAGATGTGAACCCTGAAGCAGCTTTATGACACAGTTCTATCCCCTCCAGCCTCAATCTGGATCTAGACCTGCCCACACAGGGACCTTCCCAGCGACTCAGTAGGAAATCTCTTAGGGTTGCAATAGGAGCTATATCTATCCATGCACCTAGTACAGACCTGCCATCTGTAGTCCCAACTGCAGACCCTAATGTGGAGCCCTGTTCCAGCATCATTTTTACTCACCGATATCTTGGGGGTGACCATGTTCACCCAGGGGTCAGGTAGGATCCATGCCCACCTGAGCCTCCGGTAACAGGCCACTGACTGCAAAGTCCCTTGCTCTGGCACAGCAGGCACAGTGACAGCTATGTGAAGCAATTCAACCCCACATGACTGCAATCCCTGGGCAACCCCACTGGCCCAGCAATCCAACAGGAAAGGCCTTTACTTGTCAAAAGCATTATACAAAGACAGGAAGAGGTATTTGCTCCTTCCAATGCACAGACACTGGTGCAAGACTACATGGGTCATGAAGAATCATGCAAACATGAAAACACATCCCCGATTCAGTAACTGACCCCAAAGAAAAGGAGACTGGTGAATTGCCTGGAAAATAATTAAAAATCATCATCTTAAAGAAGCTCAGTTAGATGGTGGGGGAAATCCACAGAAAGGCAACTGAACAAAAATACCAAGAAAACAATGAACAAAATGAGAAACACACTAAAGAAATAAAAGCCAAAAACAAGGATGAAAGAAAAATCCTAGAACTGAAGAATACAATGAAATAACTAAAAAATTCAATAAAGAGCCTCATTATTTGAAATTAATAATTAAAGGAATTTAAACAAAAACTATGAAGAAAGTAAAAATGCATATGAGACTTATGGGACATAATAAACAAACACCTGTTTTGAGTCACCTTTTTCCCTGTTGTGCCTAAAGGACTCGGCCAGAAGAGCTGTAGAGGAGGAAGAGCTTATTTGGGGGCTCCCAGTTGCAGAGGTCTTCATCCGTAGGCAGCAGGCTCCATCCCTTGGGGCTCGAGTGAGGAAACAGGACATCATGGCAGGAGAGTGGGGCAGAGAGAAGAAGCTCACATGATGATCAGAGGCAGAAAGAGACTTCACTCTCCAGATACAAAATGTGCACTTCAAAACCACTTCCCCAGGACCCACTCCTCCAACCACACCCTATCCCCCTCAGTTACCACTCAGTTACCACTATCAGGGGATTAATTCACTGATCGGGTTGAGACTCTCACAACCCAGTCATTTCTCCACTGAACCTTCTTGCATTGTCTCACACGTGAGCTTTTGGGGGACACCTCACAGCCAAACCATAACAACCTGCATTCTGGGAATTTGAAGAGAAAAGAGAGAAAGGAGGAGGAAGTATATTTAGAGAAATATTGGATGAAAACTTTCCAAATCTTGAGAGATATGACATCTAATTCATGAAGTTCAAGGGCCCCTAACCCAGACAAACTCAAAGATTATCCACAGATACATTATAAGGAAATGTCAAAAGTCAAAGACAGATTTTTTTTAAGCAGCAAGAGGAAAACAACTAGTCACACACAATGGAACAGGCATAAGGCTCTCAGGAGATTTCTCAGCAGAAACCTAGCAGGCCAGACAGCCCTGCCAATCAAGAATACTATAGCCAGAAAAACTGACCTCCAGAAATCAGGAGAGTTACCTTTCCATAAAAACAGAATTAAGAAAGTTTATCACCACTAGGACTTCCTTATGATACTGAAGAAAGTTTTTCAAGTTGAAACAAACAAACAAAACCAGTAAATAACACCATAAACATACATGAAAGTGTGAAACTCACTGGTAAAAGTAAAGGTATCATCACATTCAGAATAGTCTAATATTGTAATAGCAGTATGTAAAAAAATTAAACTCTGTATAAAAGTTAAAAGAAAAAAAATTTGGAAAATAAGCATAACTACAATAATGTGTTAATGAATATGCAATATGGAGAGGTGTAAAGTGTGTGATGGTCATAGTGGGTAAGGAGAAATAAGTATAGTATTTTAATACAATTCAAAGTAATCTGTTCTCATTGTGAAATAGACTGCTCTAATCATAAGATATTTTATGGAAACTTCATGGGAATCACAAAGAAAAAACATGTAATAGATACACAAAAGGTAAAGCAAAAAGAATCAAAGTACAGCACTACAGAAATCATCAATTCCCACAGGAACAAAGAAACCACAAAAATTGAAAATGGTTCACAGCACTGCAATAGTAGTCCTCTCAGTAATTGCCTAAATGTAAATGAATCAAATTCTCCAGTCAGAAGACACAGTCGATGAATGGATTAAAAGGCAAAAGCCAGCAACAGACTACCCATAAGAGCCTTCCTTCATCTCTAGGAACACACATAGGCAGAAAGTGAAGGGAGAGAAAAACAATATGCCCCCCGCCCCGTAACCAACAACGAGCAGAGATGAGTATATTTACATCAGACAAAGTAGACTCAAATTCTGTCTCCAGAGGTGACAATCATTGCCTGATGATAAAGCTTCACTCATCAAGAGGAAATGACCATGATGACTGTACATGCACCAGCATCGCAGCACCTAAGTATATAACAGATCTGAAGAAGAACTGAGAGCAACATGGAAATAACAGGGCATTTCAATACCCCAACTTTCACAGCCGCTCGTTCAGACAGAGCATCAACAGGGAAGCAGAATGTGAATCTATCCAGTGGACCTAACTGATGTGCAGGACTTCCTACCCAACAACAGTAGAATACATTCTCAGTGAACTTGGAAAATTATCCAAGGTGGACTATGTGTGAGAAGACCACAAAACCAGCCTTAAAATCATAAAAGACTGAAGTCACATCCAGTATCTTCCTAACGCAATGGATTGAAAGTAGAAATCAATAACCAGAGGAAACTTTGAAAACTCACAGACATGAAGAAATTAAGCAACACACTCCTGACAATGAAGGGGTCAAAAGATATGTCAAAACAGAAATCACAAAGTATCCTGATGGGCTGGGGATGTAGCTCAGTTGATAGAGTGCTTGCCTCGCATGCACAGGGTCATGGGTTCAGTCCCCAGCACCATAAGAAAAATAAACAACAACAACAACAAAAGTATCCTGAGATGGACAAAAATGGAAACACAGCAAACCAAACTTGGGACATAGCAAATACAGTTCTAAGAGAGAAGTTTCAGCAGTAAATGCCCACATGTACCTATGTGCATATAAAATGAACAACCAACTTTACTCCTGAAGAAATCACAGGAAAAAACTAAGCCCAAAGTCAGCAAAAGGAAGAAAATAATAAAGATGAGAACAGAAATCAACGAATGAAGACTTTAAAGTCTATTTCAAAGATCAACAAAACCAAAGGTTATTTTTAAAAGTTAAAAAAAAAAAACTCGACAAGCTTTTAGCTAGAATGGTCAAGAGAAAAAAGATTTGATTAAATGTGATTATAACTGAAAGAGAAAACATTGCAACTCTCCCATAGAAACACAAAGAATCATAACTGATTACTACAAAAATTATAACACCAACAAATTGGATAACCTGGAAGAAATGGAAAAATTCCTAGAAATATACAGTCTGTCAAGACTGAATCATGAAGAAATAGAAGATTTGAACAGACTGTTAAAGAGTAAGGAAATTGAAATAATAACCAAAAATATTCCAGCAGGATCTAGGGATGTAGGTCAACAATGGAGTGCATGCAACCTTGGTTTCAATCCACAGAATAAGAAATAATTAAATAAAATTTAAAAACTTTTAAAAAACACTTTTCAACAGGGAAAAAAAAACCAAGCCTAAGATCAGATGGCTTTGCAGGTGAATTATACCAAACACTGAAAGAATAATTTTGATCATTCTCAAACTCTTCAAAAATTGAAGAGGAGGAGTCACTTGCAAACTCATTTCACAAAAGCAGCATTACTCTTGTAGCAAAATTAGACAAGGACATCACAAGAAAAGAAAATTGCAGACCAATATCCCTGATGAACACAGATACAAAAGCCCTCACCAGCACATGAAAAGATTCATCCACCATGATCAGCTGGATTTGTCCCAAGGATGCTAAGATGTTTCAATACATGCAAATCAATCATTGTGTGGTCACACTAAGACAAGGAAGGATGAAGACCATATGATCATCTCAGTAGATGCAGACAAAATCATTTTCAAAACTCATTATCCTTTCATGAAGAAGGTGACAAAGACGATGGACAGGTCACTTCAACATAACAAAAACTGATATGATAAGCCTGAGGCTAATCTCATGCTCAGTGCTGAAAAGCTTTCACTATTGACAAAAGCTAAGCTCAGGAACAAGACAAGATTGCTCACTCTCCCCTATTCTGTACAATCTGGTACCAGAAGCCTCTGCAGAGCAATTAAGCAAGGAAGACAAATAAAAGACATCCAAATTGGAAAGGGAGAAATCAAACCACCTCTGAGTCTTGTCTGTGTTGTGCTGCTATACCAGAACACCTGAGAAGGGGCGAGTTCTAAACAGCAGAGGTCTACTCCTTACCATCCTGGAGGTAAAGGTCTAAGATTGAGGGTCCTGCATCTTGGGAGGACCTTCTTGCTGCCTGGTACCATGGCAGAAAGTGGAAGGGCAGGAGAGGGTTGGGTGTTCATGAGGAAGAGAGAGGGGTCTGAGCTTGCTTTTGTAACAAGCCCACTCTCACAATAATGAACCTGCCCCCAAATAACAATGATAACGGTAAGCATGGATCCATCTGTGAGAGCAGGGACCTCTTGACCTAAATGCCTCTGGAAGGTGTCACTCCCAACCCTGTGGCACTGGGATTAAGCTTCCTACACATGAGCTTTGGGGTGCACACATGGCACTCGGCTTAGGAACAACATCATCTTATATTCATAAAATGCTAAAGGTGACGAAAACAATGGTTAGAGTTCATAAACAAAATTTGGTAAAGTTGCAAGAAACATATAAAACTCAGTTGCATTTCTATGAGCTATCTGAAAAAGAAATTCAGAAAACAAACCCATTTACAATAATATCAAAAAAGAATAAAATGAGAATAAACTTAGTAGAAAAAGTAAAACATCTGTTTTCTGAAAGCTATGAGAAATTGGAGACGACATAAAATAAATACAAAGGTACCCTATATTCATGTTTTGGTAAAACTAGTTAAAATGTCCCTAATACCCATATCAGTCTATAGATTCAACATAAATTTCTATCAAATTTCCAATGTTATTCTTCACAGATAATCTTAAATTTGAATGGAGCCAAAAAAGACCTTAAATAACCAAAGCATCTTGAGTAAGAATAACTAAGGAAAGGAATCTCACTACCTGACTACATCACAACACTCTAGTAGTCAAAACAGCAGGGCACTGGCATCGAAACAGACACATACATGGGATAGAATATAGAGCCCAGAATCAAACCACACATGGCAAGAGCATCAAACTACACAATGGGGAAAGAACGGTTTCTTCAAAAGATGGTGTTGGAAAAACTGAATATGCACACACGCAAGAATGAAATTGGACCCTTATCTTTCACCTTGTAGTGAATTTATCCAAAGGGGATTAAAGACTTAGATATAACACTTGAAACTGTTTTTTTTTTTTTAATCAAGTTGGACTACATGGTTCTGCACAACAGAGAACTCAATCAACAAGATAAAAAGGCAATCAATTGAGTGAAAGAAAGTGTCTGTAAACCTTATGTATGATAAAGCACTGGTATCATAAACAGAAAAGAAACTCGTAAGAACTCACTAGGAAAAATAACTTCAGTAAGAAATGGGCCAAGAACATACATAGCCTTCCCCCCCCAAGAAAACATACGAATGGCCCACAGGTGTATGGAGGCTGTTCAACATCACCATCCAATGCAAACCACAGTAAGGGGCACTCCCCACGCCTGTTAGAATGGCCCTCATCAAAGAGACAGAATATGAATGTTGGCGAAGACGTGGAGGAAAGGGACCCTGGTGTACTTACAGGACTGTACACTGCTATGGCCATTATGGAAAACACCACGGAAGTTCTTCAGCACAATTAAAGTATCACTACCATGTGAATCAACTCCCACCTCTGGGAAGAAATTCCAGTGTATAGAAGACATACCTGCACTCCCCTGTTCACAGCCGCCTGTTCCCAGTGACCAAGCTGTGGAAACACGTATCTGCCCACAGGGAAACTGATAATGTGGTGCATGTATGCATAAAGTATGAATGTCCCCGCACAGGAAGTGAAAGAGGAAGGGAATCCTGTCGTGGTGCCGGAGAGGGTGCACCTGGAGGGCACCACACTGACGACACAAGCCAGGTGTGGAAAGACAATCCTGTGATCTCACCTGTACATGGAATCTAAATGCTCAATCCTGGAAGCAAGACTAGAACTGCATTTGCCACAGGCTGGGGGGTGGGAAATGGGAAGAGTCAAGAGGTACAGACTTGCAGCAATAAGATTCACAGCAGGATGACCACAGCTAATGATATGGCAATGTGTACTTTGAAATTCACCAAGAGAAGGGTTTCCATTACAAGGGGGGGGGGGGTGGAGGGTGATGGATATGTAAACTAGCTCAATTGTGTTAATTATTTCATAATCTATGCCTATATCAAGTCATCATAACCTTTTAAATGTATCCAGTTTTTATTTGTCCTTTATACCTCCATGAAGTTGGGTTGTGCTAAGCCGTCACTTAGGCACGTGATCACGGGCTTTTCACACACCAATGCCCAGGAGAGTCCCACTGAACAGGTCGAGAACCTGAAGCTCCTCCACTTTCCCAAGGTCCAGCGATGGATGAGTTGACTCTCAGGGATTCCTGGCACTGTCTCCTGAACGAAGATGCTGTCACACGCCTTCCCCTGTGCGTACCCTCTGACCCTTCTCCTTCATAGGAAATCCTAATCAAAGAGAGAAATCTCCCCTTAACAGACGTCGTGAGTAGAATTATTACTCCCTAAAGATGTTGGTCCTAATTTCTCCTTTCCGTGAATGGGGTCCATAATTGAAAGCGGGGGGCGGGGGGGGGGAGTCTTGGCAAATAATGAGTTTTGATCAGGTCATACTGGATTAAGATGGGCTTTATCCAATGACTGCTGTCCTCATAAGAAGAGGACACAAAAAGACACAAATGGGGAGGAAGGATATGAAGACATCCGGGGAGAGTGTATGTGGTTGGAAGCATGTTGCCACAAACCAAGACGTGCCTAAGACTGCCACCAGCCACCGTCTGGGAGAGGCAAGGACCTCCCTAAGGAGTCACGTGTAACTGAACACAGCAGGTAGCTCTCCTTTTCAGACCTACCATGCACACGCACTGTCGATAGCTTAGGGTAATCCTATGTCCTGAAACCATCCTTGGTGGGTTCCCGTCTGCCCAATTTGATTTTTAAAATCATGGCCACACTGTGCAAAACAGCAGTTCCTACGACTTTGGGCCCAGTGGGCACCCTGTCCTTCATTCCTCTCCATCAGCACCCGGTGCCCAGGCCTTCCTTTCTCTGGTTGGTGGCACATTTCCCCATGCCTGACAGTTTTGTCACCACAGTTCAGTGGTAACATCCTTGAGGATACAGACCATGGTGCCCAACGGCCCCTGAGCCAATGACAATGACCCCAAGAATTCAGTAGAAAGATAAAATGGCCAAGAGTCCACAGCACAGGGTCCGGAAGCAGATGTGCACCAGCCAGCATGGTATTCCCCGGGAGCTCGGCTGACCTCATCCCCTCACCTGTGAAGGAGGTGGCTGGACCCACTGCATCTTTTCTAAGGCACCTCCATACTCTGTGAGCCTAGGTCCTCGCTAATTACTTGTAATTACTTGCATCTGTTGTGTTAGGGACCACTCTCATTTCTCTCATGTCTGTGGAAGTCTCTCCCTCTCTCTCTCTCTCTCTCTCTCTCTCTCTCTATATATATATATATATATATATATATATGAACCCCAAGTGCACGGGGTGGCCTTGCATTTTAACTTGTTCTCTTAAGAGCTAAGTCACTCCTGAATCCAGGGTTAACCCCTTCCGAGGGTGGCAGCACCTATACATACATAACCATGAGCCTCCCCTCTTTGGCACCACCTTAAAGCACTCTGCTCATTGATCCGGAGTCACGTTTTCTCAGTCAGATATGAATAAATGCCCTAGTGGAGGGCGCTGGCTGCTAGTTCTGCCATAGAGGGGGTAGGCAACAGCTTCGCGGAGGTGGTGGCTTTTGCCAGGCAATTTAAAGTGTGAATTTGTCACACCAGGGAAGTGGAGGAGGTCTGGAAGCAGCTAGGGAGAACTGGGAGAAGGGGAAACGCCTGGAGAAGGCAGGAAAGTATGGGCAGTAGAGAAGAAAACAGAACAGGGAGAGAAAGGGCCTGCGTGAAGAAGAAAGTCCAGCCCCTGGAGTCTTAAGGCAGGTGTGCGAGGCTCGGACATGAAACAGAAGGTGCAAGACACCTATCCAGCCAGGGGAGAAACACGGGCGCAAATCTCATTGCAGCGGCCCTCCCCTCCTAGGTAACAGCAGCGGAGAGAAGAGAGAACATGACTGTGTCCTGTTAGTGCACTTCCTGTTGCTACACCCAACTCTGAGGCTTCACAGCTCATGGTTTAGGTCCCAGCGCATGGTACGGCTGCCAGTGAGGGCCCCCTTGGCTGCATGGCAACATGCAGAAACCTCTGCAGCCACTGCAGAAAGGGCCAAGTGCACGGGGCGGGTCCCTTGCCACACCTGCTCCCTTGAGGGCTGTCACTCTGGAGACCCCTGTAACCTCTTCCAAGGGCAGTGTGCCCCGACCTAACTGCTTCACACTAAGCCCCAGCTCTAAATGGTTCCACCATCTCACCTCTCAACCTGGCTGCAGGAGCCAAGCTTCCCACACATGGACTTTGGGGGCAAATCTCCTCCTAACCACAGCAAAAGCCGCAGATGAAAAGCGCAACTATATCCTCAAAGTATTCCGGGTTATCACGGACGGAACCACGCCCTTCGCATCTCCTTGCTGGAGGGAGCCTGCCACATCCGCCTTCAGACCCTTCAGATTGAAATTCTCAGAAATTCTCTAATCTCCAGCATGCCTCCTCTGCGCAAAGGTGTATGGTAATGAATCTGAACTTCACACGGGATTAAGAAAAAAAAAAAAAAAGAAGAAGAAGAAGAAGAAAGGAGTGTCTGTCCAGAGAGTCAGCACTTGCATAATCCCAGCCAAACGGATTCTAGCTGCAGGTTTGCTTCCTGAGGCTGGTGCAGGAAGAGGTCAGCCTCAGGAGCGCGAGGGATGAATGGGGCACCCTCAGAAGCCTTTCGAATCATCGCAGTCCCCTATCAAAGACCAAGCCCTTACTCTTCACCCTGTGCTCCTAGAAGACAAATACCAGCATTTACGAAATTAAACTCCAAGGATAGACCACTGGGGCGTTCCAGTTGAGCCACTGGCGGACTCTGAACGAGGGCGGTCGGCTGGGGGCCTCGGGAGCAGGCGAGCTGACTGCTTATGCGGGCATTTGTCTGATGGCTCGGGTCTGGCTCGGAGTCCTTTTATAGCAAGCCTATTTGACCGCAAGTCAGGTACAAATAAAAAGGTCGGAGGCAACGTCCTCCCTCTAAAGGCGGCTATATTATTTTATAGATGTTTAATATTTAAATGTTAATGAAGGCGGAACGAGGATGGACCACGGGTTGGAGGGAGGCGAGCAGACAGAGCTGGCTCTGGAAAAAGCAGCTCCCCTGGAAGGAGGGAGCTCGGGGAGGGTGAGAGCGCAGGGGTGGAGCTGCCCCTGCGGAAGGGACGAGCGGGCGCTGGCCATTGGCTGGAGGCCAGCATTCCGACGGACAAAATGGCTTCAGTGCACCACAGGCCGGACGCGAGCTCGCGCCGGGAGCTCCTCGCCTGAAATCCCAGCCGCGCGCGGAACCCGCATTACTCCACGGCACCTGCGGGCGGCTCGCTCGCTCGCTCGCGCTCCGCGGGGCTGCGCGGCTTCGCGTCCGCAGGCTCCTCCGCAGCGGAAGGGAGGAGCCGCCCTTCTCTCCCACCTGCTGGCGGTTTCCTGAAATGCAGGGTGCACCTGGCCCCCGCAGGCCGCCCAGGCTCGCTCCTCAGTCTTACTTCATCTCTTGGAAGGCAAAGCATGTCTCAGAAACGACTCTACGAGGATCATTTCATACCAGATTCTCCTCTTCTAAAATTTATCTCTACCTCAGTTGGCATTCTGGGTTGTGCACAAGAACAGAAGGTTATGGAATGCGTGGCAAATATTTTTGGATATCTAATGTTTTGTTTTACTTTTATTAACATGCATTGAGCATATAAACAGGGTTCAGTGAGATATTCCTGTACATGCATACAGCAGAAACTGTTCAAGTCCAGGCTCCCCTTTTCTACCCTCTCCACCACCTGCACCCTTCCCAAACCCCCTAATCACTGAGCTACATTCAGACCAACTTTTTTTTAGCTTCCACATATGAAGGAGAACATGCAGTGCTTGTCTTTCTTTGCCTGAGTTATTTCACTATCAGAATGTCCTCCAGTTCCATCAGTTTCGCTGGGAATGGCAGAATTCCATTCTTCCTATGGCTGGATAGTATTCTGTGTATACACACCTCATTTTCTTTATCCATTTACCCACTGACAGGCACTTTGGTTGAATCCAGACCCTCACTACTGTGAGTAGTGCCACAGTAAACATGGGAGTGCTGGTGTGTCTTTGATATGCTCACCTTGCTTCCTTGGATAGACACAAAGAAGTTGGATGTCTGGATCATTCTAAACCACTTCTGGTTTTCTGAGGAAACTCTGGACTGTTCTCCATAATGTACTAAGTAACATTCCCACCAACAGTTTATGAGTTCCTGTTTCTCCACATCCTCACCAGCAATTCTTTCTTTCTTTTTTTTTTTTTTGCTTGTTTTTGTTTTGTTTTTTAAGAGCCATTCTCTCTATAGAAATATTTTCCACCAAATCCAGAAATGACTGCATTTTCTCATGAAACAGAACCGATGCAGTCCTACTACTCTTTAGGAAGGCGAAATGCTTCCTAAACTGTGTTCCTGGACTCTGAGAGGGTGTTCCTTCCACCTGAGGACTGCCAGGCAGACCATCCCCCTGACATCTCTCTGACCTTTAGGTGCAGCTGTGCCTTCTAGAAACCCCAGGGCTGGAGGCTGTGCAAGATGGCCAAGGCAGTTCCCCTGCACTCTCCTGCTGAACATGGGTCTCCTGGGCAGACCTGCTGGGCTTGAGTACATCTCTGCCCATGCACATAACTTTACCAGTCTTGTTTCCTGTGTCCTGACCCACAAGTGGGTGGAACTGGATGTTCCAGAGGGAGGGTGCAGCTGGGGTGCCAGCCAGGGGAGTGTGGGAAACATGGGATACACACTTCATAAAGAGACAAACAGAACTTGACAGAAAGGGAAATCAGCTGTCAATAACTACCACATTGTGACACTGTGGCATCAGAGGGAAGAGAGGGACTCAGAGACCCAGGAAGAGAGGGTTGGGTAGACAGGAGAACCTTCAATAAACAACCCAAAGACTCCTTATGATCACCGTCCTCACAGAGGCAGTGCAATTCTGTTGTCCCCAAGGGGGAAGCAGCCTTAAAGAGTGAAGGTGTCAAACACTCTCCTCTGCACACAGACCCTGAGCTCATACAACAGCCCAGCACTGAGCCTGCAGCGCCCCAGCTGTGCCACCTGGACCAGGAGCTCCAGAGCCACCAGGTAGGGAACTGTTCCCATGTTTGACAAGCCCTCCAGGAGACCCAGATGCCCGCTGCAATCTGAGTGCACACTGTGCTCCTCACTGCTGGCTGGAGAAGAGCAGCCTCTGGGACTTAGGTCTTGCCAAGCATGCAAGGCCAACACCTACCCTCCAAGACAGGGGAGGACGCATGCTGGACAGATGCGCTCTGCGCTTTAGATCCGTCGCTTTCCTCCTAAGACGTCTCTAAGCAGCTGCAGTGTTCATGCTGTGGAAATGTCCCACTTGTCACCCCAAAACCGAGGCTGGGGCGTTCAACGCTTGGGAAAGGGTGAAGCAGCTGGGGGCAGGCAGGGCTTCCTGGCCTCGCCCTGAAGCCCTCTCCCTGGTGCACCTGCCACCCCTGCTCTCACCTCTTCACAGAAAGGGCTCCCTCCTCATCTCCTCAGGGGTTGGAGGATGGTGGTCCAAGGTTCCCCGGGAGGGTGGTCCTTCTGCCCTCCTTCCCACCTCCCTGGAGCTAGTAGGAATCCCAGGCACACAGGAGGAGGTGCCAAACGCTCCCGCCAGCCCCCTTCAGGGTCCTGCCACTGGAGCTGTCCCCGCTCGTGCCTTGTGCATCACTGTCCAGAAGGCTCTGTGGGGGGACTCTGACCCGTCCAGAGTTCACCTGAGGCCACACGCCCAGGCTGCCCCTTCAATGACGACACTTTGCAAATTGATCTGAGCTGGGCCTTCTCTCGCCCAACTCATGGGCATCTGTGCGTGTGCCATCTCTGCTCTGGGGTTCAGGGCCTGGCTGTCGGAGGCTTTTCCTGCCGACTCTGTCTCTGGCCCTGGCTGGGGCTGCATCACTGTTAGCGTGAGACTCCCCCCACCCGCTCTCCTCCCCCACTTCCTGCTAAATCTCTTGTACTTTCTAGTCCACTTGCTGGCCATTTCCAAAGGACCAGAAGGGACACATCCTGCTTAAGGGGAGGGGCCTGAGAGCCATCTTATACCCAACACTGAAGCTCTTGTCTGCACGTCTAGGCTTCGGGGGCTGGGACGCTCCTTTGCTTCAGGGTACATGTGACCCTGGCTAACATTTGCCAGCCACTTAGGCTCCAAGCACTTCTGAATGCTTCACATGCCAATGTCCATTTAGTTCTTACCACATCTGGATGAAGGAAGCCACTATGTCACCTCCATTTTATCCCTGAGGAAACCAGCAGCCCAGAGTCACACAACCATGAAGGGACAGGAGGAGAAATCTGCTTCTGAGCTCTGATGACAAGCCCATTGTTGGCTCCTGTGTGTCAACCTAAGGCAAGAATTGTCCACTGTCTGTCTACTTGCCCTCAGGACCCAGCACACCACAGGCAGCCACTGAACGACTGCTGGGAACTGACTCATCTCCAGTTCCCTGGGTCCCAGATCACAGACAGACGTAACCGGATTCTCGGGTGGCCTTGGGCCTGTATCCGTCCATAAACTGAAAAAGTAATTCTTCATATGCTGTGTAGAGTGCCTCACACGGGCACAGAGAAACTACGGTGGTGAACCTTAGAAGGTGTTTGAACTCATAGCAGTGTCCTGTGCACGTGTGAGAATTACCACGTCAGACGCAGGAGAAACGCTATCAGTGAATTCCAGGACATCTGTCACATCAGAAAGGACTTGTGGTGTTGAAGCACAGACCAAGAGAAGGAAAGAAAAGGTGGAAAGGTAGGTGATATAAGAGGAGGAGAGAAGGTGCAGAGAACCGACCTTTGAAGTCAAAACCACAAGGAATTCGTCACCCCTCCCCTAACAGGACACCCCGTGGGCGCTTACACACAAGGATTATAATTTAATCCATGTAAAGACCACCATCCTGATTGACTAAAGCAGAATTTGAACTTGAACCAGAAGTGTCTGAGAACCCCATTCCATGTTGAAAATGATCAGACCTGACTCTACACATTTTTGGACATAATCAATGAATCAGCAAGAATGGAAGCTTGCCTGGCCCACCACGGGGGAAACTAGGCAGAAGCAGAAATGCAATTTGCTTCCTGCATTACCGGCAATAAACAGTCCTTTATATCATAATGTAAGATCTAAAAATAGTTCACTTTAAATTTCGAGTCCTTGTGCACAATGAAAGGAGGCTGTGTGCATAAAAGCCAGTTGTTCATTTATTCTCTACATTAAAGGCTTCAGCAGTAAGAGCCCAATTAACAAAAAAGACCAGTGGGAAATTATGCACAGTACTTTTTGTTTATTGCAGAGAGACTTTACGCTCATATCCCACTGCAAGGAAATTATGTGCACGGCTTGCATAACTCACACGTGACGATATTCCCTCTGCATAAAGGTCTCTCAGAGAGGATGTGCAGGAAAGAAGTGAAATGGAAAGGTAGTGATTTGCAGAAAGACAGGGCCACTGTGTCTCATCAACAGTGGTGAAGAGCAGTTTTCACACCCATGGCCCATGTTCAAGTCCAGAGCCTTGGACAGAGTGGCTGTTCCCATAGCTGAAACCCCAGGACTGTGACTCGGAATTCTGGACTTCAGTCCTTTCTTAGAGGTGTGATTTGCCCTCACAGGACTTCATCAATTCTGGCACGCTATGCAGATGACCTCTGATCTTCTCCCACAGTATCGTAACATGCACGAGGAACCAGGGATTCGTGAATTTTAGGGCAGGGGTGCTCACACCAGCTGGCTAGGACAACCGTGAGCCCAAGTTCTGTCCCACCACTTGACAGAGGCCACTTATCATCTCTAAGGCATCTTAAGCTTTTGCTCCTAGATGGCTTTTTTCCAAGGACACGGGGGACTCCCAGCATGCCAGACAACTATGAAGAAGTCCCAGGGATGCCTTTTGCCCTGTGACATTCGAGAATGTTCTTGACTGTTCTCCCCAGTCCCCATGTCCATGCCTTAAGAGCAGGTGTAGTTTTGCTGAGACTGTATTTGGAAGCCAGCTTCCAGCAAACCACTGGCTGAGCATGAGCCCGCAGACCACCCAGCACCCCCGTTTCCAGAGACCCGGGTGGTCCTCTGCTCCATGCCACTCGTGAGTAATTCCTGAGCAATGAAGTCACAAGAGCAAGCTGCTGCCCTGAGAGTAGGAGTTCTTTCCTGTGGTCAAGAGGAGTATGTCCCAAAGAGCAAGGAGACAGCCCACAGAGCTTGATTCTCTGATACCACCACATGCTTTTTCATGGACAAATATTACTGCCTTCAGATATTTTGGTGACTGTTAAGATCTCAGGACACATCCCTGAGGAATACAGAAGCTCTCTGTCGGCTCCCCGTATTCATGATGTCTAAATTTGCCGGAGGTGCTCATCATTAGCCTGATCGCATGGGTGTGGTATGACTAGTGTCTACAGGAGCATGGGTGATTGGTGCATGGAGGCCTCTCCACAGCCACACCAAGAATGACTCAGAAGCAACCCCAGCTCCCAGCAATGCCAGAATACAGTGGTGAATTCCATCTACACACATGTGCGGTGGTCACGGAAGCAGAAGAAGAGCCGAGGCGGAGGCATAGGCCAGAGCCGAGGCTTTGATCCCAGGGCATAGGGACATTGGTGGCTGGTGGGGGCTCAAGTCCTCAGCAGAGTTACCTGAGCAGTCCCATCTTCCACCAAACCCCACGTGACTCAATCCCCAGACCTATCACCATCCCAGAACGAGTCTCTATCAGAGGCTTATGATCAGATGCCCAGGATAAAACACTGTTTTAGAGAAATGATTCCCAGCACGGGGCATGAGCATCCCAGGAAGGAGAAAATAACCCGAATGTGGGAAACAAATGTAACAACATCTATCTGCTGTCACTTCACCCATCATACACACATGTATCAGCATACTTTCATGTAAGTGCTTATTAAATATGCACAAACATGCAGGTGCTTCTTGATTGATAATGGGATCATGTCCTGATAAACCTTCATAAGGTGCACATACCGTAAGTTGAAGTGCGTGTATCTCCCCAACCTCTGAGCATCACAGCCTAGCAACAAAACACACTATAGAACACCAGTTTCCCCATTTTTGTTTTCTTCTTTTTTATTTTCTGTGCTGGGGATCAACCCAGGGACTCCCACATGCAAGGCAAGTGCTCGGCCATCTATCCCTAGGCTAGATCCCCAGCTCGGGTCCCCCTCTCAATTGCATGGCTGCGCCACTACCCAGCTTCCCAAAGACAATCCTAGTGCACGTTATTAAACTGGGAAGGGACCAAAATTCACAATCTAAAGAAAGAACGGCTTCTACCAAATGTGTATTCCTTTTGTACCATCACAAAAAGTCAAAAGTCCTTCCAGTGTACTTCAGGAGTTTTAAATATATAGTTATAGTTATGTAGCTTTATATATGTATATAGTTATATAGTTACACAGTCATGCTCAGAACTGATTCCAAATATTTGGATACAATCACAATCACAAATACCCTAGACCACCTTTCTCCCTATATCTATATTTGTAAAACTACTTCCTGAACAAAATATGAGAATTTTTTTTCACTCTTATTTGAATCTAGTCTGTTGATGCCCACCCATTACATTTGCCTATGAGAATTTGTCCTCAGCTATGTTGAAAAGGAGAAAAGCACATTTTAAAATGATAGTAAAGAAGTATGCAAACTTATTTTGTTTCCTCATATTTTTCTACTTTTTAAATGTTCTCTTATAAACATGTATTGCTATGATGATGCAAAGATAAATATCTGTGAAACAAATGTGTAAGTTTGATCATCCAATCTGCTCACCATCTCCAGACCCTGGAATAATGTGAACACTCTAAGTCCATATATTCTAAAACACAAAGAATTTTATCTGTAATCAAACTTGTCTTTTAACAATTTGTTTCTATTGAAATTTCACAATTTCAAATAACATGTAGCCAAAACAATAGCACTTAGCAAAAATGGACCTAGATTAAGAAAAAAGGAGACAACAGTGTGGTGGTCAGCATGTACCATGGTGTATCTGGATGCCCTCTGCAAGAGACACCTAGTCTCCATAGCTGGGCTTGTGTAGAGCAAATCCATTTAACTCTCAAGGATAGTGTTTTAATCAGCTTTCCTTTACTGTAACAAAAGACCTGAGATGCTCAGCTTTAAGAAGGAAAGATTTGTTTGGGTTCATGGTTTCAGAGGTTTCAGTCCATGGTCGGCCGGTTCCATTGCTTTGGGGCCTGTGGCAGCACAGAGCTTCATCGTAGAAGTTCACGGTGGAGAAGCAGCCCACCTCATGGCAGCCAGGAAGCAGTGGTGGGGAGAAGGGGGCAGGTTCCCAATATCCCCTTCAAGGACACACCACCGAGGACCTCACCTCCCCCCCCCCCCCCGCTCGGCCCCATCTGCACATCCTGGGACCAAGTCTTCGACACTCAGGCCTTTGGGAGGTGTTCTGGAGTGGAACTGTAGCAGAGGGGCCCTCTCTCTATTTGCAAGCACCCTTTATCCACTTGTTAATATAAATTCTTGTTTTACTAAATAATGGGAAATTACTTTTAATGGACCTTTTACTTAAACCCAGTCTTCACTTGTTACCTGCTCAGAGCAGCCAGGTAAAAGTTGAATGAAATTTCATCCTAAGAATCATTACAGCTTTGAGTAGTTTTCATGCTGGCCTCCAGACGTGTCTGGCCTATGGAGCCAATGCCAAGCAGGCCAGGTCGGATGCTTCATCCCAGAGCCAGCTTCTGGCCATGATCCCCACTGTACCCCAAGAGGCAGCGACTGAAGCCTCCTTGCCACAAGGAATCAGTGTGGCTGCATCCACCTCCACCACAGGGCAGCCCTTGGAGCCCCCGGAGCCGGTGCATCATCTCCTGGGAGCAGAGGGAAAGCACAGGAATCTACAGAACCCCTCAGAAAGGCAAGGGCCCTGTGGGTGCTCTGAGGTCCGAGGAGCAGAATGGGCTTTGGGTTGCTGCTAGGTGGCCAAGGGTGTAGGACACCCAGGGAATGGTCACAACACAGCCTCTGGGTCCATCTGTGTGGGTGCTTCCAGAGAAGAGTGACACCTGAGGCTGTGGACTGAGAAGATCCACCCTCAGTTGGCACCATCCATGGGCCCAGGCCTGGAGAAAGAGAAAAAGAGGGTAGGTGACCTGGCCTCTCTCTCTTCTGGAGCTGGGGACACACTCTTCCCCTTGCATGTCAGAACCCCAAGCTCTCCAATCTTTGGACTCCAAGACCTACACAAGTGACCTTTGGAATGTCAGGCTTTGGGCTCAGCTGAGAGTTACACCACAGGCGTCCCTGGTTCTGGGGCCTTGGACTGAGCCACGGGGCCAAGTTACTGGAATCCCAGAGGCTCCAGCCTGGGGCCAGCCTGTCGCGTGACTTCTCTACCTCCATCGTCACATGAGCAGTTCCCTGGTAAATCCCCTCTGGTTGATCCGTATAAACCCTGAGGGTTCTGTCTCACTGGAGCACCCTAGTACAATTCTAGTAAAGCAGAGGCATTTGGACATGCTTCTTAACTGCAGGAAACGCTGAAGGAGGTGAAAGAGAATTAATAAAATCAGGGAGTGGAAAGGAGAGACTTGGGCAGAGTCCATGAATGCATGGAGATAAACCAGACAGGTTTCCCAGCAGCATTTTGACAGATGATAACAGCCACAGTTGAAGAAGAAATCAGCAGTTAAGAAGGAAATAAGATCATGTGGGGATTCAAAATTGGTATGAGAAATATGTTATTGCGTTTCTAAAGATGAAAACATTCACAGCGTGGACTATAAATATGCAGCTATTATCAATGATTCTGTACAAAGTATGTTATTATCTAGATTATTAAACTAGCAGCTTAGATGCAACCATTGTGAAATGATGGTACAGAGGACTATTGCAGGTCTGCAGCCTAATTAGATGGTACAGGAAGCCTGGTGGGAAGTCCAGGCTAATGAAGGGGCCTGAATTCAGACCAAGACCTCATACCTGGCCCTGCTCTGGACTACGAATGGATGACGAAGAGCAAGTTTTCAAACTCACACACATTGTGCACATATCAACCTGTACAATTACAGCAGGTATGTTCTCTGGACCTCGGAGAAACTGTGCACCAACAATTCTTTTTGGTAAATCAAGTGATACTTTAAGTTCATGCAGGGAAATAATGTGTAGATGATGGCTTTAGAAATTGTTAAAGGACAAAAATGGCAGCTATTTAGGAAAACAAGGCCATCTGATCTGTAGCCATAGCTCCAACCCAATGATAAAACCTACTATGAAAAATCACAGTGACAGGAAAATAAGTGATGGGTCCCTCTTTGGTAAATGAAAGCTCTCCCACAGAAGAAAGGCTTTTCCTTGTGCTCTACATTTTAAGGATTTGTGCATGAGAAGATCCACCAGTTGCTGGGTCTGGGCGGGGCTGACCTTAGAGCAGGTTTGCTCTGACAGCCCAGACTTGACGGAGCTTACAGGGATTTGGGGAGCTGAAATGAGAGACCTAGGGGCAGGGAAAGAATCAGTGACTACAAGGATACAACTTGATGTCTTATGATACATAAGACAAAAACCTTAGGCATCAGAAATCAGCCAAAGGAGCCTGGGTGACTAAAATATGTCACCATCATTACTAAAGGTCAGCTAGCTCTGGGTGGGGACGCAGAGGGAACAGTGGACCATGGTGGACTCAACCCCCTGGAGGAGCCTGAGCTCTCAAATCTCTGCAAATCAGCATCCCAGCCTGAGGGTCTGCACACAGCCATCTTGTGCCAGGTCAGCAGCCGTGAGTAGTTTCCAAGTGCCTGAAAATCCCCCTGGGCTCTGACGAAATTGAGCTCCTGGATTCAGAAAGAAGGAAGCAGAACCTGGGCCCCTACCAGCCTGAGTCTCCACTCTGTGCAGATCTGGGGGTACAAAGTTTGGCCTAAGCCAGGGTCTCCTGCCTGGTTCTAGCAGCTGCCCCTAGGGACAGAACACCTGCCTAGACCTCAGCCAAAGGCCAGGATCCAGCCAAAGGCTCATTCAATTCCAAACACAGTCTACACTGTGCCTAGTGTGCTCCAGGAAGTGACTAGTGAAAAAGAAACAGAATCCAACTCAAAATAAAGCATTTTCTGAAAATGTACTCATTGAAGAAAATTAGTCATCACTGAGAACTCAGAGTAAAGGTTGTTGTCATGTTAGACACGGAAACGCACACAACTCTGGGAAATATATCAGAGCTCATCGCTGAATGAAAAATGACACTCTTAAACATTCGAATACAAAATGATGTCTGTGTTTTAAAAAAATGAAAGCCGAACTAGAAAATTGAAAGATATGGAAAGAAAAATTGTATTTGAGCTCCCATTCCAAAGCAGAGAATATTCTCTGCCATCAAGTATAGACGGTCCCCTGAAAACAATCGGTGTTGGACCTGAAAAAGTTGCTAAGAAACAACTGTACCACTTGACAGGGCCAGGCTCAGCCTAGGCGAGGTGCCACTGGCTGTTTTCCATGCCCCTCTCTACAGGTTACCCAAAGCTCACCCAGGGGCATGACCACACAAGAGCTGTGGCCTAGGTTCGGAGCCCAGGGCATGGCCAATCCCAGTGCCACCTCTTCTTCTAGACATGTGTCACATGTGTGCAGCTGTCACCTCAGCATTAGTCACATTTTCAAGGAGGAATGACACACAGAGGTACTAGATCGCTTACATGTTAATTGCAATTATACAGCAAAACAGAAAGTGCTGCCAAAATATTCACAGTATAATTGCCCTGCAATGACAGGATAATTCTTCCTATTCTTCCCAAAACAGAATGTAGCTGCCCCATCTAATTACTTTACCATCTTTCAGGCAAAATTTCCCCTTGGCCCCAGCCAAGCCTTGCCTTTCCACACACAGAGGCACTTTTACAACCTCAGGGAAACGGGTGGGTATGCCAACGGTTGGACCAGGGCTTCCAACCCTGGCATACTGACCCAGAGGAGATGATGGTGGTGCATGTGCCCACACTGTCCTAGGGAGGGTTTGGGACCAGCTGTTCTGTGCATCCTGGAGAGCAGTTGTGCTCGCTACTCCCAGTTTTCACAACCAAGAAATGTTTTCAAACATTGCAAAGGATGCAAGAATTTCAGATAAAGATATTCAACCTATGCTTTTCTTAAACACACACACACACACACACACACACATATCAGATCTTGTCCTTACCCTACAAAAAATGGCCCTATGATTTCCTATCCCACCAGAAAAAAAAACAATCATTGGTGGAAACCCAACCTCCCGAGATGCACTGCAGTCCCCCCGGCCCCCCAACCATTGGCACCAGCTGCTCCCGGGCTCACAGCACTCCACTCCCCCCTGCGGCAAACAGAAGCCTCCACTTCTGCCCCTGTGGCTCTCACCTAGAGACCGTGGGTCCTTCAGACCTCCCCGAGGTTCAAGCATGGACCTCCCTGGTGTCTCTGCTCAAGCGTCACTTTCTTAGAGTCTTTCCCTGACCATTACGTCTGGTGTGGCCCTGCCTCCCCCATGTCACCTGCCTATCCACTCAAGGGGCCCAGAACACCATGCAACAAGCAGCGCCCGTGCCTCCTTGCAAACCCATGTGTGTTCTGTCTCTTTCTGGAAAGTAAGTCCCTGGAGGACAGATCTTCCTGTCTGATTTTCGGCTGGTCTTCAGGACCTTGGAGAGCACCCAGTGCCTGGAGCGCTCCCTCCACCAGGGTGGTGGTTATTGTTCTCATGGATTATACAAGACAGCGGAATGCTCTTTGATTCCTTGTACACAAATGGACCACAATTGTTCACCTCTCTGGTTGTACACAAAGTAGGGTCACACCTTTCGTGCAATCATACAGGCACCTACAGTAATGATGTCTGTCTCGTTCCACCATCTTTCCCATCCTCATGCACCCTCCGCTCCTGTCCCCTCCCCTCCACCAGAGTTTGTAGGATACTCTGGACTGGGGGAGTGTTCTCCCCACACCATGGCGTGCCCAGCACGGGGCTCTATGGCTGGCTGCCTGCTAGTCATGGGTGCCTCCACTGCCCCTCCACCAGGCTGCAAGATCCTGGGGGGGGGGGGGGTGCTACCCTCCTTATCCTCTCTATTTGCAGGACCTGGACCTTCCATATGTATTCTGGTAGATAGATGGATGGACAGACAGCTGGATACATGAGTTGAGCCTGAATTATGCCCCAGGCTGAGCTCCGGGCCTAGGGCTTGACAGGTGAATTGGCTTGCTGTTGGAAATTAATTCGTCAGTCATTTCCACGGGCTGTATAAATGCCATCCAAGCTGGTCAGGCAGACAGGAACAAGCAAAATGATACTTTTTAAAAAAGAAAAACCTCGGAGTTGGCACTTCCCATTTCCCTAGGTTGTAATTAGCGCTGGAGTTGCTCCACTCTTTAAAGCTTCTTATTACACCCAGTTCCGTCTGCCCTCCCTCTCCTGCCCTAAGCAGTGGGAGGGAATGTCCTCTAGGACCTTCCACATGCCACCTTCACTTTCTAAGCAGAAGATGCACAGGCCCGCACCAGGCACCTTCCTCCCACCCTGGTTCTCACACAAGGAAAAGGGATTACAAAAGGTGTCAGACCTGGAGAGACTCTTTAAAGACGCTACCCCAGCACTCATTTGTGTGGATAATTGGACCACCATTGTTATTTTTATGTCCCAAAAGTCTTCTTGATAATTTGGGGTTGCCCAATATAATTTTAGCAATCTTACCTTTCTTTGGTCTAAAAAAGGCATTAAAAAGGAAAAAAAAATGAACTAAACCAGATATGTTCTTTAAAGAAGGGGAAGGGAGAAAATGAAGAAAGCATTTAAAATATAGATACTTTTAAAGTATGGTTCAGAAAACTAGCGTCCGATGCAGTTGTATTAGAATTATAGTATTTTCCATTTAGAGAAGTGAGACAAGTTAATTGCATAGTTACCATGAAATAAACTACGTGGCAATTGCACAGTAGCTCCTTCAGAAACCACAGTAATTACACTGCACTGAGCCTTCTAAAATAGACTGGGAGCTTCCGAGTTCACGCACGATGGGGCCGAGTTTGACCTGTGCTCCCGCCCCTGGAAGGGAGTGTGGCACGTGACTTCTGAAGCCAATTTCTGGAGATAATGACTTTTAAATACAGATGTCTTTCTACAAATGGTCCCAAGCACGGTGTTTCCTTTCAGCAAATGGGAGAAAAGGCCCAGTTACCCTCTGCCAGGCAGCAAAAGTCGACGGTAATTTCCCATCTGAAGGAGGTGATAATCCTCAAAGAAAAATATCAGCAGTGTCCCTTGTAGAAGGAGGCTCTATTTGCTGGCTCCATTTGCATACTGTATGCCCAGCTTGAAAGGCAGCCGCGTGGGGAAGAAGTGGCCAGAGGAGGAGTGAATGGTGCCGTGTATTCTGCAAAGAGCAAGCGATTTTCCTGGGAATGAAAAGGCCTGTAACACAGCCAATGGCCCAAAGGCCTGGAACAGTCACCTTTTGTCACTATGTCTTACACAACCTAAATTATTCAGCTGCTGAAGAAAAAGAGGAGCTGGGTAAATATGGGGGACAGAGAAGGCTTTCCCTGGGAGACGTGGAGGAAGGGAAAGATCTGGGGAGCGGACTGCTGGAATCCTGGTCCTTGGCGCTGGCGGTTCTTCTCAGGGAACTTCCTATCAGACAGCGGACGTGGTTCTATCAAGGACAGGTGGGACCCTCAGGGCCTTCCCTTCCAGGTCACAGGGATCAGGTTCCAGAAGAGAAGCTCCAGGGTTTGCAACAGGCCCCCGCTGCTGAGTGCGTGGCTCAGCCTCTGGCCTCCCACGTGCTGGACATGCTGGACGCGATTCCCAAGCCTGTCTGCAAACCCTCTGGCGGCCCCTGCTCTGCTTCTTCATTACCAGCCCCATCAAGTTGGCTCCAGCCCAGGGTCGGGACTCCATCAGGACTGGATTCCAAATTAGCTTCCTAGGTCTTTGTGAATTTAATTTTACAGACATTGTTCTGCTAAGTCGATGCCAAGCCAGCTGATGGGCAATGAGAGAACGAAATGAGATTAGAGATGATCAGAACCAGATGGGGGGAGGGGATGCCCTGCGGCCCGACACTCCAACCCTGTCGGTGCTCAACCCTGGTGCTGACAGGCCAACTCCAAGCCATGCGGAAATCCATTTAGTCCAGAGGTGGCTCTGCTAAGCCCCGACCCGAGTCTCTGCTGACCCTCACACACACACACACACACACACACACACACACACACCCTCGCCATTTCTGGGGCTGTGGCATCTCCACTGGGCTGTGAGAGAGACCCTCTTCTTCGTCTCCCTCGGTCCTGGCCTGTTGGTTGAGTGAATAAGAGTCCCACATCTTGTCACCACAGAAGGGCATGGCCTCAGCCAGAAAGACTTCACGGGGCCTGTAAAGGGAAGAAGAGCCGCCAAGCAGCCACTTGTCAATAAATGTGTGACGATCCAAAGGGAGTGAAATTGCACAGAGTTGTTGTCCTCTCAGAATCATGACGTGACAGGAGTGAAGAACCTGGGGTTCCAGGGACCTGGAAGAGCACAGCCTCCAGTGTGCGTTTGGGAGGGTCTTACTGTGGTCCCACCTGAGCAGGTGACGCGTCTGCGGTGGGTGCTGCTGGAGTGCTGGGGCTCCGTGCCTCTCTGGAGACCTGTGCCTCCGTGTGTCTGGGTAGATGGCGTCCCTAGGGTTTCCTGCTCTTCTGGAGCGGTGGCTTCTTGAAGCACTAGCACGAGACTTCTCCCCAATCTACCAGCAGGGAAGTATTCGTAGTGACCATGTCTGGAGTGTGGGTGTGGATCAAGGCATCGTCGTCCCTCCGGGGACATCCTTGGGGACCCCAGCATGAGCGCAGCACCAAGGTGGGCCCCAGGGAAGCCGCAGAGGAGGACTCTGCAGCTCTGTCTTGGCTTCTCCTGGGCCCAGATCCTGTGCTCACTTCCCGGGCCTGTGGGTGGCCGTGGTTCCTAGCACCCACAGGAAGGCCTGGGCCAGGACAACAGGAGGCCACCAGTGGAGAGAGATGCAGACAGCCACCACTGAGTGTTTTGAACAGCCGGTCCCCATCTGGCCTCCCACTCCCGAGACCCTCTTCAGTGCAACCTGTTTTATAAATTCCTCACACCCCTAGGGACATGTGCCCCACTTTGAAGGAAGCACTGGAGGCCACTTCCTGGACCCAGGCTGGGTCCTGTGCCTTTGTGTTCTCCTCTGAAAGTGCAGCTGGTAACAGGAAGTTGCTCTTGGCTGTGAGAGGTCTCACATGTTGAGAGGTCTCACATGTTGGCCAGGTGGGAACACCAGTGCCCATGGATGTGAGCTCCCTTCATGACCCAGTGCAGAGAAGGAGCCTGGGGTCAGAGAGGAGGCTGAGGCCTGCAGCTGGCATATGAGAACCCTAAGAATGGGATTCATGTCTTCCAAGCTCAGCTCTACGGACAACCCCACCTGCTGATCAAGCAAGCCAGAGGTTCCCTTCTTCCCTTGGGGAGAAGCAAGTTTCAGTTTATAGTAACTTGTTTTAATAAAGGGAATTGCACTTTGGGACGAGAACCCCTGGCATTGTGCATCTGTATCCACACAGAACACGCACACGCACACACACACAGTCACACACAGACATGTTTGCATGCTTGCGTTTTCTAATGGAAAGGCAATTTCTATTAGAAAAAACTTGAAAACAGAAAAGAATGAACATAACTGGGAGTCACGTGGTCCGCCTCATCTTGACATGAGGCAGGTCCCTCCACTTCTGGGCACGCCCCACTGGTCCACAGTCTTTCCTAGACGCACACACATTTGGGAGTAAGAGCACTCTATGGACAACTTCACAAAACGTCCTTCCTCTCCTGCTGCCACAGTAAGAAAGTATCAGGTTTTACAAGACAAAAGAATCTTCTGACACCACCTCACCCGTTTTCCCCTCGGGGGGTTTCGGAGTCTGAATCACAAACCGCCATCCAGAATCCCCAGTGCCAAGTCGGTCTGGCTCTGCCACATTGAGATTTCAATACAGAGAAGTGAGTGGGGAGCTCCTCCCCAGGACCAAGGACTGAGCTCCCTGGTGGTTAAAGTCTCGGGGATCTTCAGAAGAGTCCCTGTTTGAACAGCAGGCAGGTCTGTGACCGTCCAGGATGGACAGAGGTCCTGCTGTAACTTGTCTGGGAACAGTGGTGCCACACTGGCTACTGACAACAACAGTCCCATGTCCCCACAGAGCAGCAGGCTGTGGTACATGCTCATCGGGGTGGACTCCATCTTTCTCCGCGAGTGCCCAGAACTCTCGGACTCTGTGGTGCCGGCCTTTCGGTTGCTTGGTAACAAGAGCACCTAATTATTCTACTAAGAGGTCAACAGAGTGCCAGCCACCCATCGCAGAGACCAAGAAAGTCAGTCAGACGGAAGCCATTCGTTTGCCTAGAGAACTTTATTTTTCAGCTAGAGAGCAGGGAAAAGGTGGCTTCCAAAGCTCAGTTCATTTCTACTCATTTCAAAGCCTGGCCTGGAAAACAAGCTGCAGTGTAGACAACTCTGATAAAAAGCAAGTCAGAAAAGGCCGTGGTGTTCCTTGTTTTTTTAATTCCTGAAATTGTCCATAGACGAGGAACAGTAAATGCTCAAGGGTAGGAAGTAGTTTTCTCTCTGTTAGATAATGATCTGATTTCTAATATAGGTTCCCGAGGGACTGGGGGGAGTTTTGTTTTCAGATTTTGGGGGTGCTTGGCTTGCATTTGGGGATTTTGTCATTTTTTCTTCTCAACTGACTCTAGGTGATCAGGTTTAAAAGTAATTGAGTTGCCGGTGAATTTCTTTATTGACCA